>NC_041056.1:459094-571212 GCF_900634775.1 Gouania willdenowi | reverse complement strand
CTCTTAACATCTCTGTTCCTCTCTAATGATCCCTAACGTTGGTTGTAGGTTTGAGAGCCTGGACCAGGAGATGAACAGCCTGATGGGAAGGATCCTGGACGTTAATCAGATCGTCCAGCAGCTCCTGGATGGAGGACATCCATCTTCTACTGAAGTCAGAGGTTGTCAGGACCACCTCAACTCCAGGTAGTACAACAACAACAACAACAACAACAACAACAACAACAACAACACTGATTCTCCAACACACTGACACAGAGGCACACAAATCAACAAATCAACAGCCGCAACACAAAAAGGCTTCAAGGCAAGATGTTACAGTAATAACCTTTAATTTTCAAATGTTTTTAATTAGTAATGATTAGATATTATTGGCCAAACTCGGTGCTTTTGGTTTCCTTTTCCCTTGAAGTCCCTGAGCTTTTATGTACACAAGACCTTAAACTGCAGTACACTTCCAATCCATTGAGGGGCGCTATAAGAAGACTGACACTTTATTGATGCTACGCAGACACGTGATGCGTAGACTAATCAACTAGGATTAAATTTGACACATTGTTCGCACGATGGAAACTAAAGGTACATTCACAACGACGAATCATAGATCGTTTAAAACCCAAAGTCTAGAGCAGATCAAACGGGCGAACTCTAGAGAATTCTGTTTCTGCCGGTCTCACAGCCTTTCCAATTGAAGTCTAGAGTTATTACGTACACTGTGAACATAACTGCGGACTAAAAAGTATCGGAGATGACCTAGAGTGCACAGCATTGTGGGTAGTCAGGAGAACTGGTGACTTTAAAACCACCAAAAGCTGAACAACTTGTTGCTGCTTCATTGGTGAATGTTGCTAAAGAACAAACGGAGAAAGAAGAAGTTTGTGAGAACTCTACAGCGCTAGCTTTGACCCATAGAACCTCTACTTCAGGTTTCTGTTTCTCTGCCTAGAGAAGTCTTTACTCCAGTAGCTAGTTACAGTAACTAGTTAGCTCATGGAACTGGTTACAGTAACTGGTTACAGTAACTAGTTAGCTCATGGAACTGGTTACAGTAACTAGTTACTGGAGTAAAGACGTCTCCCGGCAGAGAATCACAAACCTGAAGTAGAGGTTCTCATCTATGGGTCAAAGCCAGCGCTGTAGGCAAACCAAGACGATAAAATGATCAGCTGTCCTACAACCATTTGGACCGAGTCCTAGATTAAATCCAATACCACTTCAGCGACTATAGTTGCTTAAATCGATCTTGATGAGTTGCTTAAACATAGTTGCACTTTTTGCTGACTTCGTCACTTCACCTACCCTAGTGATGTGGCGTGGGGAGAAACTCAGCGTCACTCGAAGTCTCTTGAAAAGTTCCAGATTTTCAATTTCAGCAACTTCCAGTGACTCTGATCACGTGATTGAGTAAATGGAATCGCGCAAGTGGTGTTGCTTGAAGGGAGGTCGCTTGATGTCTCGTTACAATGATTTTGAATGTAATCTAGTAGCTAGAGTCGCTAAAGTCATGTTTGGTGTGAACGCACCTTAACAGTCAGTTCCAGGAGACTTTGTCCTCATTAGAAATACGTCTATTGATGGTTTCTGCTACATTAGTCTGGGAGACCTTGGTTCCCCTCCATGTGGGTGTTAGTTCGACCCATGCAAGCTATCCAAGCAGTGCTGCACACCTCTAAGTGTTCACTGATGTTTGTGTTTCAGCAGGGTAACAACCTCTGCCTACAAGCTACAATGGTTCCCCAATGGTTTCTGTGGGTTTACCTTATAGTACCCATAGTCACTGCAATTAAACCGTTACCTATGGTTTAAGTTGAAACAACAAATCATAGCAGAAATTGCTGAGAAAATGTATCTTTTGTGCTTATAAATATTAATACTGCATTGTAAAATATGTCTTTTAATGTTTCCAATAAATGTTTTCTGTTTAAAAACTCAAAACAAATCAATTAAAAAGTGCAATTCAGAGAAAACAAAACCATATCTTTAGCAGTTATATCCCATCACAATGTCTGAAACCCACCAGAATCAGGTCTACGACTGGCTTCAGGGTCTCTACCCATGAGTTGAGAACCTTTGTTTTAAAGAACACAGTGTTGGCAGCGCCCCTGAATCCGACAGCAGAGCCTCTCCATCAGCCGCCATGACGTCCAGTTTCTTCCTCCAGGTTTTTGACCTCGGCTCAGCGTGATTTCTCGCAGTGACCATCTGTGCTGTCTTCTTCTATTATTGAGAAAAGATGAGATCACTGCATAGAAAACCAAACCACACCCACAAAACAGTGGTTTACCTCCCTGCTTGTGTTATTAGAGCTCAATATTATATATATTATTATATTTTTATGTATTTATGTTCTCTATATATTTTTTCCTGTTTATTTATATATGTATGTAATTTATTTATTCATTGAATTATGTATTTGTTTATTTGGCTTTTTTTTACTTACTTAAAACATTTTGGCTTATTTATTTCTTTGTTTATGTATTATTTTACACATTTATTTGTTTATTCAGCTTCTTTCATTTGTGTTTAATTAAATTATGAACTAAATTAAATTATTCATTTATTAAACTTATGTATTTAATATATTTATTATTTTACCTTTTTTTTTAAATATTGACTATTTTTCTTGCGTAGGTGGAACAGCATAGTGGAGCTGGTGGAGCAGAAGAAGGACCAGCTGGACTCCATGCTGCGTCTGCAGAACTACCTCCTGGAGTGTGCTGAGATCAAATCCCAGATCCAGGACAAGAGGAAAGCCATCGATGCCACCCAGTATGTGGGCAGTGACCTGGGGGGAGTGATGGCTCTGCAGAGGCGCCTCTCCACCATGGAGGGGGCGCTGGCCGTGCTGGAGCCCAAGCTACTGCACCTGCAGGTGGGATCAAAAGATCACTGGATTTCAGCTTGTGTTTGTATGGAAACACAAGCTAAAATCATTTAATATCACTATAGCAACTTAGTCATAATTGAGTTAGAAAGAGAAATAAAGTCATAATTATGAGAAAATTATTTTTAAATGTAAATTTGCAAACAAACACAAAAATGTGACAGAGCAGGCTTTTATAGTTTTGACTTGTAAAGCATAAGAAAGAACATTATTTTCAAGGTTTAATCAGACGCCCTAAAAAACTGTTTCCATTTCAGGAAGTTGTTTTCACAATTTTAGTTCTTTTTCCAAAATATCGATTTGTGCAGGAAGAGGCGGAGCATCTAGCCACCGCCCACTCGGGGCGAGCCATGGAGGTCCTCATGCCCTTTGATGGCATCAGTGTGGAGTGGGAGGAGCTTAAACGAACGTTGCAGGGATGTGAGGACTCGCTGTTGGTGGCCAGTCGCCTGCAGAGCTTCATACAGGTAAAGTGTGAAGGAGAGTCCAAAGCATGTGATTGTATCTGATCTATGGGTCATGTGATCAACATTTATGGGGAGAACAAAGGGTTGGTGTGCTTATTTTTGTTTGTGTATTCTTTGAGTCATTGTGTGTTTTTGTTTTTTGTTGTTGTTTTGTTTATTATTTCTTATTTCTTGGGCCTGTACTATGAAATTGGATCGGTATATTATATTCAGTATTCTATGAATACTCCTAATATCTCTCCATTAGCTTCACCTAACCAAACATTCTCTGTCAGAGAGCCCCTGTACTATGAAGCAGGATATAAACATTCACTTAATCCAGGTGATTTAATACACTGTGTGTGCACACTCCTGTGACAGTGGTGGAGATTGCAGCTTCAGACCAATCACAATCATGGAGAAACTGTGCAGGCTTACGTCATAATTTAAGAATAATTCTTTTAAAATGATGAATAATTAAAATCCATAATTCAGACCAAAAACAACCCTGTTGTTACAGAAAAGACAGGAATGATAGAACTCAGACAGGAAGCTGCTGATACTGTTAATGTGTAAAAGTGTGAGATTATTTATGATTTTAATCTATTAGATGATAAACAGACAGCGCTCTGCAGTTAAACTTTATTACAGCACACACGTGTTTCTATTCATGTAGATCTATTTATCACACACTGGGATGAGAACACATTGTTTACTGTAGTATGTTCCTGATGATGATGATGTCAGCCTCACTATAACGTATGAATGAATGAATTAATGACTTCATTCATTCGTCCGTATGTAGGAAGATGAGATGAGTTATTATTAATGGGTTATATAACTAAGAATATTAATTATGATTATTAATATTACTTCAAATTTGCGGGGTGCCACTCCTTTTAACAGGAGAAATATGTCTAAGTTTTTAGACTAAACTCATCAATGTGAAACCAGGGAAAAGTGAATTCTACCAGACGTCTACACCATCATCACAGCTTTAATGAATCAGAGGAATCAAATATTATGTTTAACCTTTTATTCAAAAGTCAACAATTAACACAGTCCAAATATCAATTGAAATGGGATAATTAAATCATGATAAAATGCATTTCTAGGCTAATAAAAGTGAGGATTATACGTAATAAAGTGAAATCACTAATCTAGGAGGATGCTAGTCTACTAAATATTGAATAAAAATGCAGGATACATATTCAATAATAAGATCATAAAATCAAAGAATAAAATAAAGAGAGCTCATAACAAAGAGAGGAGGACGGACAAGGGGGAGACGAACAAACATGAATGAGATGTACTGTGTGTGCAGCATGTTGTTAATGCGTGTAAGTTTGTAGTTATGGAAATATGTATGTGATCTATTGTGGATGAAGTTGCTGATGAAAGTTCATTCTTGTACCTTGGAGGTGAGGTCAGGCTGGACCTGGAGGTGCTGTTGAAGCAATGTAGCAGGACGTGCCACCGTTGGTTCTGTTTCGGTTCCACAGAATTTAGCCCCTTCAGCCGATCCGGGCGGTTAGGCCTTCGCAGCTGGCTTCGATAATGGCTCTTGGCTAACCCCAAGGGTCGCGGGCCGGGCTTCCTTTCGGCTGTTACGCACGTCACTGGGTGCGGAATTCGTCCGAACCAAGCAGCTGTTGATTACAAAATCTAACTGTTTCAACTAAAAATAAAAATGAAATGAAAGACTGGAAACATGAGGGAAGACGGGTGAGCATGAACGCCCGCGTCCAAAACTGTTGTTTCTGGTCGCGCGTCTTTTTTTAAAGGGCGTTTGGCGACGCCTTTTGGAGGAGGCGTCTTCGTTGATTATTCTGTGATCATGTCGGTGATTGGTCAATGTCTCTGCTTTCAGCTTGTGGGTGTGTCTTGGGTGTGTGTAAGTGTAAGACAGAGACAGACAACAAGGGATGATTCTAAACATAAAAGAATGCCTAATAATTAATTCCACATATTTCAAAACATCTTTTCAACATCATATCCTGAAATATCATGTATTACGAAAGAGTTTGATACCAAACACGACTAGGAAATAGCCTCGAATCACTTTAGGAACTAATTAATGCATTTTACCTGTACTTACTCATAACATAAATGTCAAAAATCATGTTATGCCTCCTCTTAACTATACGGTTGCAGTAAATACCTCAAACTAACTTTTGTGATGTTTTTCTGGTAATTTTAAGCACTTTTAAATGATGAACACTTTAAAATAGCTTCCTGTTGTTATTAAATTACATGACACGAGTGCAGACACATTTGCAATTTCAATTACAGTAGAAATCATTCCAAAAATGTTTTCATTTGTAACTTTTCAGTCCAGCACATGTCCTTTGTTCTCATTTGAGCAGGAGAACTGGGGTTATTCCATTGTCCTGTGTAACCATTGGTTTGGGTTCGGGAGGTGAAAACATCTGCAGGGGGTCAAAGGGGTCATTGGGACAGTTCTTTGATGTTACAGCATCCAGAGGTATCTGTTTGAAAAAGGGGGAGGAGAGGGGTGTTCTTCTTTTGATTGTAATGTAGCAGGGAGATGATAACAGGAGACGACTGGTCTGGGATCCTTCTATCTTTTTGTTCGGCAGGAAGGGAAGAAGACCCCCCTTGGGGCACGTTTGCATTTCACAGCAAGAGGTAGACTCTCTGACTCCACGGACTGGTGAAGCCGGTGTTCTAAGTCAGGTCAACTTGGGGGTTTAGTTCCCTACATAATCCCCCTGTTGATAAGGTTTCAATGCTTTGAAGCTCTTATCAAAAAGTTCTTTTGAGGAAACAAAAGAGGGAACGAACCTTCAAGTTGAAGAAAACTGGAAACAGGTAAAGGTGTGTTGAGGTCCTCACACACCCTGACGAAAGTTCAGGAGTGACAAAAGTCCAACGTCCTTGTTGGAACTTGGAGGTGTTTCCCCCTGTAGGGTAGGGAAATCACTCTCACCTTGACGTTGAGATGAGCAGCATTGCCAGGAAGTCAATACTGGAGGCAACGCTGGGAGGTTGAAGCTAGAGCCCCGGAGGTTGAAGACTGGAGCCCTGGCGGTTGAAGACTGGAGCCCTGGCGGTTGAAGACTGGAGCCCCTGGAGGTTGGTGCCCATGGACCATGGAGGTAGGAGTTGGGCGGCCATGGAGTCGATTCTAAGGTGCCGCTTGGCAGTGGGTACCCGTAGATCAGGGAGGCAGACTAGGTGTGTGTACTATATGTTGCTATGTGTCCCTCAACAATGCTCGGTGCGAACATGTAATTTGGGATCAGCAGGATGGGGTAACATAAAAGTGTACACATAACACATAGATAGCGTGGTATCGGTCAGTTACTCCTGGTGCACATCAATAAGACAAAGACAAAGCATGCAGGGTATAAAAGAATCAAATCTAAACACACAAAAGTAAGTCCCTAAGGGAGCTTAAACTAAATGAGAGAAAAAGAAGAGCTTTCTTTTGCTCTAACTAAATTTGGCCTGTGCCTATATAATGAGACGAGTTGGTGGTCTCAGTTACAGGGTGTTAGATATGCTAATGTCTGGGGCCTGATCAATGGGATGGCTGATTGGAAGTTTACGGATCAACCAGCACGGTTAAATCCTGACCCTCGGGTGTGTCCTCGGTGGGACCAGATAGCGTAGTGGATTCTAGTTCCTAGGTCTGAGTTTATGTCGTCCTTGAGGTGGTAGATGTTATTGAACGTGACGACTGGTAGGTTAATTAGGAATGCTATCTCTCGGTTCGTAGGGTTTATTCAGCTCGCGGTTGATGGCTTGTCTGTTGATTTTAGTGTTCTGTATAGCTTAATTTGGTTTTCGGTGGACCCATTTGAGCTTTGATTCGGTTTTTGTGCTCGGAATCTTTATTTGGTACACCACTGGAGACAGTTTATCGGTGACCAGGTAGGGTCCTGTTCATTTGGGAAGAAATTTCTTCTATTTATTTCTTTATTTTTTCAGTTTGGTTGCATGATGATTGGTTTTGCCGGCGGGCGGAGCAACGCTATAATACCAGACGCGGTCTCCCACCTGTAGTTCCTCTTGTGAGGCTTTTTGGTCGTAGTAGGTTTTACGGCCCTTCGCACTCTCTTTGAGATGTTTTTGAGCGAACGCGAACGTAGCTCGGAGGTGGTTCTCAAGATCGGTCGTGTATTGGTGGGTGGTGTAAGCGGTAGCGGTGTTAGCTTGGTTTTGACTTTGACTCCTCTGTGTCTGGCGCAGGGCATGTCATGGGCATGTGCCAATATCACCCCCCTTTGGTTCTGTGGGACAACGAACGCATGCGTTTGGGAGTCCGCAGAAACATGGACCAAGGTGCCCTTGACTGTCTGTAATGAGCGACGGGCAGCGAACAGATGGCTGGGTGTGGAGGCAAAGTCCGAGGAGACTTTTAACGTTATTGGGTCATTGTCGGTGAAAGCGGGTTTTACCGGTGCGATGACCTGCGAAGACGATGGGGCGTCGGTCTCGGCAGCCGCACGAGAGTGCGTAATAGCATTCACTGACAACGGGTGGGGCTCAGCGAGCTGGGTGGGGTCAAAGGACCAGGGTGTTCCTGATAGCGCCCTTTCTTTGGCGAGAGCATCGTTGATGTGTCGGTTCTGAAACGCAAGACCATCGGTAGCGAGGGGGTTGTTGGTTAACGAGCACAGGGAGGTACTTCTGGTCGTTAGAGTACGGTCTACGGTTTTAGTAGCCGGACGCATTTGGGCCGGAGACCGGCTTGGGGTCTCCTTTAGAGCCCGAGAGTGGTTCAGTTGGTAGCACTGAACTCCGTCGAGTGAGTCATGCTGCAGCGGCAGTGGCTGCCTGACTTGTGCCCAGATTTTCAGGTTTTGAAAGTCGATCAGGGGCTCAAATCGGTTGAGGAGATCGATACCTATGAGAAGAGGAATCTGGTTGTGGTCTGAGATGTAAAACGGGTGCACCAGGGTCAGGTGCCCTATGGTGACTTGTACGAGAGCCTTCTTCGTAATAACGGTGGCGTTGTCGCCATAAGGTTCAATGTCAATGTGGCAGTCTTGGAGTATCAACCTTAGGTTGGTCTCCTTGGCTAGGCTGCGCAGCTCATTGAACAGTTGGGCGGACATGAGGGATATGTCTGCTCCAGTGTCAAGTAAGGCTTCATTGGTAAGCACACCTTCAAAAGTGGCTGAAATGTAAAACTTTCGGGCGATTCCTCTTTCGTAGAGGTTGCACAAGAGTTGGTGAATTGGTGGTTCACCTTCAATGGACTGATGTCCATTGGAAAAATGGTGGTTTGGTGCATGTGTTTGCACCAGCAAGACAGCACTAGGTGGATCATCGTCATCTTTTCGTTTTGATTGTTTTGGTTTATCATTGGTTTTGTCATCTATCATTTGTTCGAACATTTTCCTGATGGATGCCATTTCTTTAGTGATTTGGTTAGATAACCTAATTTCTAAACTTTCTATTTCATTAGGTTCATTGTCTGATCTTGATCTGTTTGGCTGCTGGTCGTATGACCTTTGGTTATTTTTGTGATACCGAGGTTTTGAGTGTTCGTTTCTGGGTGGAGGTGTTCGGCGATCGTTGTCGTGTCTTTTCCACTGGTCAGAACGGTTGTAATCATACCACGGTGGTCGCGGTCGGCGATCTTGGTGGTGTGAGTTAGGGCGAGAATTTTGGTGCCGGAAGTTTTGTTTCGGCGCATAATCTCGATAATCGGTGTTATCTTGGTATCGTTTTGGCTTTATTCCATGGTACGATTGCTGGTTGTACCGCGGAGGGGTCTGTGGTGCTTGCGGTGGAGGCATGTGAGGACTGTCGGGTGTCTTTTTTGTGCCTTCCAATTGCAGCGAGTGAGAGTTATTCTTTATCGGGAACATTTCGCGAGGTGTGGATTTTGCCGAATTTTGTTTGTACAAGAGGAAGCCTCTGATTGCAAGATCGCGAAGTTTCTTACTGGACATGGTAGAGGGATCTGCCGCGACGCCGAGATGGGTGCTCGTGCTGTGGTGAAGGTTTCTGAGGAACAGTTTTTTGAACTGCTGTTCTTCCTCCATACCTGGGTCGTTGCGATTACCAAAGTATGCCTGTAGCAAGGTGTGGTAATATTGTTGGGGTGATTCGTTTTTTCCCTGTTTAACGGTGTGGGCATAGTCGAAACCTGTTTGGTGAAGTGCGTCAGAAAATTCATCCACCAGGAGGCGGCACAGTGTTGTGTAATCATTTCTGATCTGAGGTAGTTGACGTTCAATGAAATCATTGACAAGCCTGCTCGAGGTTGCTTTGATTAGGTAAATTTTATCTTCAACATTAGCCATTGGATAACTTTTTAGATAAAAATCAATGTCTCTCAAAAATGCTCTAGCATTTTGGGGTTCGTCGAACTTTGGTTCGAATCTCGGAATGTTTCTGGCGATTTTATCCAGGTCGCGGTTGGACGGTCGATTGCTATTAGGTTGCTGGGCGGGCGTTGGTCCGCCGTCAATAGGAGGGTCCGCGGAGGCATCCCGGGGTCTCCTTAAGCGACGCGGACGTACCGGTGGGTCGGTGGTGCGCAGGGCTTGTCGAGTTGCGTCTTCACCGTCGGAGTCAGGATCGTCATCGGCCTCCGACATTGACAATGATGAGAGAGTCTGTCCGAGCTCACGTCTTGCGTCTAGGAGCTCTCTCCTGGTGAGGTTCAATTGTCGTTGAACCTTAGCAGTAGCTACTTTACCGTCAGCTACTTGTTGTAATAAGTCATTAACCCTCTCTCGTTCTGCGTCTAATTCTTTGGAAAGCAGTTTAGTTTTGGCTTTTGAGGCTTTGATCGCCCCTTCTGCTTCAAGGAGGAGTTTCCTCCCATCATTTGACTCATGTAGTTGTGCGTCTAATTCCCGGGTGGTGGTGTCGAAATCATGTTCGAGAACGCGTATTTTATCACCGAGTAGCACTTTGGATTTTTCTAATTCTTTATTCTCAGTGATTAATTGATTAACCTGATCTTCCGCTTCTTCTAGGTAAGTCACACGCATTTGGAGCAGTCCATTTTCTTCACGTGTTTCGTCATACTGGACCGTGAGGTTCGCGCAGCGGGCTTCGCGTTCCTCGATGGCTTTGAGTTGAGCGTCGCGTTCGCTCTCGAGGGTTTTAACCCGATTCTGTTCGTATTTTAACTGGGCGGAGAATGCTGATATTACACAGCCAAGCTGTTTAACCAGCTCTTTATCCTTCAATTTTTTGGAAACGGCTGCAGTGACGCAATCGGCCACAAGGTCTCCTAATTCTTGAGGGGGAGATTCTCGGATTTTGGCATCAATTGTGGATTTTCCGTCCCCTAAGATTTCTGTGAGGAGAAATTCTAAGTTCTCGGCTGGATGGTCTTCTGAGGAGACAGACATGTTGATTTGTTGTGGGTCAAAATCGTACGAAGAAATCTAAAGAATTTCAAAATTTCAACTAATTTTTGAAATAAAGTTCAAAAGTTACAATGGTAGTGAATTGTTTTATCTTATTTTGTCTGTTCTTAGCAATTCACTGTTTGGTAAATAAAACTGAGTGGTAAACTTGAAAAAGTTTGGTGTGGTGTGTTTAATTTAAACAATTGTTCTTACTCATTTAAGGCTTGTCCTTACTGATTTAAGAGTTTTATTTAAATTAACCTTACTTTAATTCAATTTCGTTGAATTAATCAACAGGTAATTTTAATCAATAAAAAAAAACGTTTTTATTGAAATTAAATTCAAATCCTATTGAATTTATTGTAATCAATAAATGTTAATTTTAATTAATTAAATTCTGTTTTAATTTATCAGTTTTTATTTCAGTTGTAATTTCCTTTAGGTTGATTTTTAAGAATGGTTTGTGTTTAAATTCGGTTGTGTTGAATTTAATTACCTTAATTAAAACTGGTTTAACTTTTATTAAACTTATTTTAATTAATAAATCCTTCTTAAATTAGTTGCTTTCATTTAATTAACTTCCTATTCAATTTAATTGTTTTTAATCAAATTGATTTAATTTTAATCACACTGGATTAATCATTTAGTAAAATGTGTATTTTACTTTAATGATTAGTTTATTTATTTAAACTGTCTTAGTTTAATTATTTTTTTCAAATTGGTTTAAATCTTGTTAAACCTTGATTTTAGTGCGTCACTTGTATTTAAATGAGTTACCTTAGTTTTAATAAGATTACCCTTTTAATGGCTTAACTTCCGTTTAGTTATGGGCCTTGTGTGTGCGCGCGCGTGCGCGTTTCTGAGAGATGACAAAATCAAATCTAGCACATTTAAAACCACACGATTTCAGCAAAGTGACGGTAAAGACAGCTGTATCGATGCACAGTTGTCAAGCAAAACGTGTCTAAAGACACGCTGTAACTTAGATGTGTTTAAAGTCTCACTGGGCACGATAGGTTAGCTTGATGCTAACCGCTTAGTAGCAGGCTGCTGCTGCTAGGCTGAGGCTCTCGTTAGCCTGTTATTCGCGAGCTCGCCACGAGGGGCAGTCGCGTATCAAAAAGGGACAGGAAGGCCGGTCTTTGTGTATGAGCGGTGGCTTGACACACTTGCTTCCGGTTTCCGGAGCGTTACCCACGTGTTCCAACCACAATGAGCTAACATGAGCTAATACAACGATAGCTTGTCCGTTTTAAGGAACGGAAGATTCAGACGACTTACTCTTTGTTTGCGTCGGCAGATACCAGAGTTTCAGAGCTCTTCGGGGTAGCAAAGTCCTAGTTTGCACTGTCTGCGTATCTTTTCCTTTTATACGGGATTTTCCCGGTTCTGGCAACTTACTGTTTACCTCTGACGTCACAGTCACTGACGGCGCAGTGATTAATTTTAACTTTTTCGGCCCGGCGGCCTTTCATAACAATAGCGCTTTAAAACATGAAGACACGGCGGTCTTATTTATTCAGTTTCTAAGCATTAGCGCGGCGGCTTTGCTTAGAATACAACATTGGTCGGGGCGCAGCGGCTTCCGAACCAATCTGGCAACACGAGTGTTCAGTTTTTAGACCGGCTTTTGATTCCAATGATTATTCATTAACGCTGTGTTTATGGCTTCAGCTGGTCCCATCTGGAGGTGCCAGAAATTATGTAGGAAGATGAGATGAGTTATTATTAATGGGTTATATAACTAAGAATATTAATTATGATTATTAATATTACTTCAAATTTGCGGGGTGCCACTCCTTTTAACAGGAGAAATATGTCTAAGTTTTTAGACTAAACTCATCAATGTGAAACCAGGGAAAAGTGAATTCTACCAGACGTCTACACCATCATCACAGCTTTAATGAATCAGAGGAATCAAATATTATGTTTAACCTTTTATTCAAAAGTCAACAATTAACACAGTCCAAATATCAATTGAAATGGGATAATTAAATCATGATAAAATGCATTTCTAGGCTAATAAAAGTGAGGATTATACGTAATAAAGTGAAATCACTAATCTAGGAGGATGCTAGTCTACTAAATATTGAATAAAAATGCAGGATACATATTCAATAATAAGATCATAAAATCAAAGAATAAAATAAAGAGAGCTCATAACAAAGAGAGGAGGACGGACAAGGGGGAGACGAACAAACATGAATGAGATGAACTGTGTGTGCAGCATGTTGTTAATGCGTGTAAGTTTGTAGTTATGGAAATATGTATGTGATCTATTGTGGATGAAGTTGCTGATGAAAGTTCATTCTTGTACCTTGGAGGTGAGGTCAGGCTGGACCTGGAGGTGCTGTTGAAGCAATGTAGCAGGACGTGCCACCGTTGGTTCTGTTTCGGTTCCACAGAATTTAGCCCCTTCAGCCGATCCGGGCGGTTAGGCCTTCGCAGCTGGCTTCGATAATGGCTCTTGGCTAACCCCAAGGGTCGCGGGCCGGGCTTCCTTTCGGCTGTTACGCACGTCACTGGGTGCGGAATTCGTCCGAACCAAGCAGCTGTTGATTACAAAATCTAACTGTTTCAACTAAAAATAAAAATGAAATGAAAGACTGGAAACATGAGGGAAGACGGGTGAGCATGAACGCCCGCGTCCAAAACTGTTGTTTCTGGTCGCGCGTCTTTTTTTAAAGGGCGTTTGGCGACGCCTTTTGGAGGAGGCGTCTTCGTTGATTATTCTGTGATCATGTCGGTGATTGGTCAATGTCTCTGCTTTCAGCTTGTGGGTGTGTCTTGGGTGTGTGTAAATGTAAGACAGAGACAGACAACAAGGGATGATTCTAAACATAAAAGAATGCCTAATAATTAATTCCACATATTTCAAAACATCTTTTCAACATCATATCCTGAAATATCATGTATTACGAAAGAGTTTGATACCAAACACGACTAGGAAATAGCCTCGAATCACTTTAGGAACTAATTAATGCATTTTACCTGTACTTACTCATAACATAAATGTCAAAAATCATGTTATGCCTCCTCTTAACTATACGGTTGCAGTAAATACCTCAAACTAACTTTTGTGATGTTTTTCTGGTAATTTTAAGCACTTTTAAATGATGAACACTTTAAAATAGCTTCCTGTTGTTATTAAATTACATGACACGAGTGCAGACACATTTGCAATTTCAATTACAGTAGAAATCATTCCAAAAATGTTTTCATTTGTAACTTTTCAGTCCAGCACATGTCCTTTGTTCTCATTTGAGCAGGAGAACTGGGGTTATTCCATTGTCCTGTGTAACCATTGGTTTGGGTTCGGGAGGTGAAAACATCTGCAGGGGGTCAAAGGGGTCATTGGGACAGTTCTTTGATGTTACAGCATCCAGAGGTATCTGTTTGAAAAAGGGGGAGGAGAGGGGTGTTCTTCTTTTGATTGTAATGTAGCAGGGAGATGATAACAGGAGACGACTGGTCTGGGATCCTTCTATCTTTTTGTTCGGCAGGAAGGGAAGAAGACCCCCCTTGGGGCACGTTTGCATTTCACAGCAAGAGGTAGACTCTCTGACTCCACGGACTGGTGAAGCCGGTGTTCTAAGTCAGGTCAACTTGGGGGTTTAGTTCCCTACACGTACGTACATAGACATAGGCTTCATCAGCTGACTATAGATCAGTCTATCAGATATACTGTAGATCTATATCTTTCCTAAATGATGTCATCAGTAAATGAATGGATTAATTTTTAATTAATAATCTTCTTTATAAACTCAGCTGTCAGATCTGCACCAACCAGGCAGCTGGTTTTTTGAAGAGAACTGATTGGTCAGGAGGCGGAGCTTAGTACTCGCTCAGATCTTATTCTCTTCATAACCTGGTCCCGTACAGGTTAGGTGTTCAGTATAAGTTACCATGGTGATTCAGCCCGCTAAGACGTTAGCCAGCGTCGTAGTGCAGGACACATTGAATAAATCCTGGAAGTTAAAATAAGAGGAAATCCAGCTTCATAGTACAGGCCCAGATGTTTTCTTGTTGATTATTTTAGCTGTCTTTTGTGGATTTTTGTCTTCATTTTGTGTAATTTTCTTATTTTTTCTTGTTTTTTTATGTTTTACAGAGTGGGATTGGTTAAAATGCAGCTTAAACTGTTTGGGGCTAAAAGCAGAAGTTTGATGAAAAAAGTTCAACAAAAAACATGTTAATGTCAATAGTTCTTTTGGGTTTTGCATCATCCCTCATAGTTTCCATGGAAACCCTGGATCATCCATAATCGACTTTTTTCTTTGTTAAGTCTTTTACCTGTGTTTAACAAAGTAATGCTGACTGACATTAGAAATGTCTTCGTACAGTAGGTTTTAAGTTCCTCCTCTCGCCCTCACATCAGGACCTGGACTCGTTCCTCACCTGGTTGGTCCAGACTCAGACGTTCGCCGCCTCTGAACAGCTTCCCAACAACCTGGAGGAGGCAGAGAAACTGATCAACAAGCACGCTGCTCTGAAGGAGGAGATAGGACGGTAGGAGGACTAATGAAGAGGTGTTTTAAACACAGGCGGACGAGTGTGACCTGTGCTCATCTTCATCTCCAGGTACGAAGAAGACTACGAGCGTCTGCAGGCCATGAACGAGCTGCTGGAGTCTGAGGAGGCCCCTCTGCCCCAGGCCGCCCTGCAGCAGTGGCTCCACAAGCTGGATGTGGGCTGGAACAAGCTGCTGGAGATGTGGGAGAGCAGGAGGGAGGTTCTGGTCCAGGCCCACATCTTTCACCTGTTCCTCAGAGACGTCAAACAGGCCGAGTCCTTCCTCAACAACCAGGTGAGAGTGCGTGAGCCACACTTTACTGTGGAAAACCTGTTTTTATCTTTTACGTACGATTAATCACACCAGGTCAACTGGATTATAGATTTAACGTCACATTTCTATGAAGTAATACATGAAAACGGAAAATATTAACTCATTATAAGCTTAGCAACAACTTTTATCAAAACAAAGATATATATAAACCTCTAAGAATTACTTACAGAAAATAAAAAATTGCTTTTTTTCCAATTGTTTGATTGTTTATTTTTATAACTTTCTCATTCTCATTTTTCTAAAAATTCAATAAAAATTATTTAAAAATGAATGAATAAAAATATGTAAAATAAGATCAAATACATAAACAATAGATCGATAGATAGATCGGTATAATAGTCTTGAGTTTTCATTTATTCAGACTACTTTTTTCAGGAGATAAACTTTGAAATTTACTCTAATCTCCTGACATGTTTGCTGCCAACTGCCAGTCTTCCTCAGAGGCATCAGTTGATTGCTTTGATGTGTCCTCAGGACTTCTTTCTGGGACTCATGAGGACACATGAAAGAGTAAAAAGGAAACAAATATAAATTAAAAAATATATAAAATAATAAATGATAAATAATAATCATAAAAAAAATAAAATAGAAATAAAAAAATATATCTATTTATCTTGCCATGTCATCAGAGGTTAATGACAATGTATGGTTTATTGTTGCAGAAAAATTTAAATAATGTGTTTTTTATATTTTGTAATTTTGAACATATTTTGTGTAATTTTTAATGGAATTTTGTGGAATTGTTTGTGAGGAAATTCCAAGTTTTAAAAAGAAATTATTTCCACAATTTGTGATAATAAAAAAGTGTAATTATGGCAGTCATGTGATATAAGCATGGTAAATAAAACTGAATATTTTGTAAATTTACACAATAATAAATGTTTTCACTGTCATTCCTACATTCTCCTGCGGACCAAATCAGAAGCTCTGAAGGGCCGGTATTGTCCCCCAGGCCTTGGCTTTGACACATTAAAACAAGCCTGTTTACAGGAGTCAGCGCTGGCTCACGTGGAGCTCCCCACCACGGTAGAGACGGTGGAGGCGTCCATCAAAAAGCACAAGGACTTCACCTTGGCCATGGAGCTGAACCTGCACCGCATCAAAGCTGTGATCGAGGCCGGCGAAAGTTTGATCAGTCAGAGCAACATCTACTCCGACCGCATCCGGGAACGCGTCAACACGCTGGCCAAAAGGTACAGGAAAGGATCCGTACTCAACTAGCCACTGTACACGATACCAAACAATCTGATGACCAATCATTTTCAACTTTTAAACAAACAAACCAATCATATTTTATCAAATGCTGAAGGGGTGTGGCTAGGTTAATGAGTTTAAGTACTGGTTCATCTGACACCTACACACTCTAACTCAGGGGTGTCAAACTCATTTCAGTTCAGGGGCCAAATAAGGAGGCGTTTTATCTCAAGTGGGCCACAGATTTCATACTGGAAAATGTTTGCTCTTTACATAAAATACTATGTAAGAAACTGACAAAATCCAAGCCGTAAGTGCTATATATCAGTCCCAACAGGATCTCCACTTTGAATGTCCTATATTTTGTGACCGATTTTTATTTAATTAGGGGAAATATTGTGTATTAATTTGAGGAAAATGTAAGGATTTTGTAAGAATTTTTAGTTTTTTTCAACTATTTAAAATAAAAAAAATGACTGCAATCATGCAATAAAAGCACTGGGAAAACTGTGAGCCCCTGTAAATAGTGTTGACTTTTATTTATACAATGATTCATGTTTTCTCTGTCATTTTTACGAATTGGATGCTCCAAAGGGCCAGATTTGGCCCCCGGGCCATGAGTTTGACACATCTGCTCTAACTGTTCTCTGCTTTAAATCCCAAACCCAACAGTAAAAGAAATATATACAGACTGGTACTAAATAGAATATTAGTGAGAATGGGGATGCTGGCCTGCGTTGCCTAACACTGTGTTAGCATTAGCATTAGCCTACCATTGGCATTAACTTAGCATTAGTTAGATTTAGCCTAGCATTATCATTATATCATTAGCATTAGCTGGCATTAGTATTGACTAACATTAACTTGCATTAATATTAACTTAGCATTAGCGAGCATTAGCATTAAATACATTAGCATTAATTACATTAGCATTAGTTAGCATTAGCATTAATTAGTTTTAGTCTAGCATTAGCTTTAGCTAGAATTAGTATCAGCATTAGCCTGCCATTAGCTAGCATTGGCTAACATTTAATCTAGCATTAGCTATAGCTAGAATCAGTATCAACATCAACCTACCGTTAGCTAACATTAGCATTAATTAGATTTAGTCTAGCATTAGCTAAAATTAGTATCAACATTAGCCTACCATTAGCTAGCATTAGCATTAATTAGATTTAGTCTAGCATTAGCATTAGCTAGAATTAGCATCAACATTAGCCTACCATTTGCTAGCATTAAGTAAGTAATTAAGTACATTTATTTATAAAGCACTTTTCACTAATAAAAACCACAAAGTGCTGTACAAACATTTCAGTTTCTTTCCATCCTAAGAATCATGGAAAGACAATCACATATAACACAGGAGGACAAGAACGGGAGAAACTGTGGGTCACCATGTGCATGGGAGGCGCCCCGTATTCAGATGAAAAATGGGAGAACAACAGGAGGAGAGTTGAGGGGAAAAAGCAGGTTTTAAACTAACTTCCCTAACATTAGCATTTGCCTAGAATTAGCCTCCTGCTTCCTCACTATTTAGTCACTTTGCAAAAGCTGAGACCAATCACACACGTCAGAGACATTACCTAAACCGCCCTTCCCTGTTGCTCCCTTAAAATATATGTACATCACACGCCACAGACTCCTGACTGGATTAATCGGTTGATTTATTGGATTAAAACAACTAATTTACTGTCGTCATTTTTGAACGTGTTTGATCTAAAAGAGACTAAAGGCTGAGAGCAGAGGCTGTTTGGTCCTAAGAAAAGCTCAGGCAGTGTGGGCGCACTGTGTGTGTGTGTGTGTGTGTGTGTGTGTGTGTGTGTGTGTGTGTGTGTGCGTGTGTGTGTGTGTGTGTGTGTGTGTGTGTGTGTGTGCATGTGCGTGCGTGCGTGTGTGTGTGTGTGTGTGTGTGTGTGTGTGTGTGTGTGTGTGTGTGTGTGTGTGTGTGTGTGTGTGTGTGTGTGTGTGCGTGTGTGTGTGTGTGCATGTGCGTGCGTGCGTGTGTGAGACACGTGTGGTTTGTGGATTATATTTACATACATTAACACCTTTATTGCTTGTTTTCTGGCTGATGATTGAGCTCAGTGTGTTTGGTTGAAAAACCGTCTGGTTGTTATTTTGCTGCACAAACATAAAAACTAAAACCTGCATTGAGGAAAATTGCTATTCATAATTATTTGACTTAATTACAAAACTCCAGGGGGCAAATTTAGTCCTTTAGGGTCTTCAAAGTGGTCCTCCAAATAAAAAAGAAGCATTGATGATGAAGTAAAACCCTTTCATTTTCATTTTAAATCTTTGCACTTTGGTGTTTTTAAAAGTTAGATTTTACCACAAAGAGGATTCGGTAACACTTTACTTGAAGTTTTATACATTATGGTGTCATTATCTGTCATTAGCATGAATAAGGTTTCATGAAGGCTGTCATTAATTGTTGGTCGCTAAATTATGACACCTTTGGAGCTATGTTGGCATTTTTTGCGTTAGGTGGAGAAATCTAGTGGGGTTAGGTAGGGATAGGGTTCAGATAATTAGGGTTACAGAGTAATTAGTAATTTAGGGACACCTGTTCAGATCATGTAAGAAGTTAAGAAACAACTTTGTTGACCCTTGTTTTTGTCTCTCAGGGGGAACCAGAACAGGGAGCTGGCTCAGCAGTGGCTGGACAAACTGAACACCCAGTGGAGTCTGCAGAGGTTCCTCCAGGACTGTCACGAGGTAGGACGCCAACGCACGTGTCAACAAAACCCACTCACAGCTGTGGAGCTTTGCTCAGTACCACAAACCTCCATAGGGGGCGCTCTATTCTTTACAGTGTTAATGTAGTTTGTGATCATCCGAACAGCATTTCTGCATCTTTCTTTTGTTCGTCAATTCTTTCATGTTCAGCTCCTTTAGCTTTAGCGTAACATTGTTTCCACTTCTCTCCAAAAATGTCTGTTTTGTCTAGTTTGCCATCATCAAGCTCCTGTTATTTTGAAAGAAACAGTCGTGCAGAACCTATCACGCTACCTGTGTGTGTTCAAGGGATCCTTCACCGTTTTTACAAATGTGTCCTAGAACCTTTGAAATGTACTTATTAGTTGATCTATTCTTAACAAAACACATTATTTTGCACCATATTAATGTTATCGCCTGTCAAAAACAGGACTACTTTACAGTTTTAGAGCCTGTGTTCCTCCATCTTCAAATCATGTGATTGATGATGTCACACGGCCCCACTGCCTGTAAACATCTCATTGTTTTCTATTGGAGTGAAACATTCAGCCTGATTTTAGATTATTTATTTAATGATTTATTTAACTTTGTGCTGCTTTTGGTTGCTCTAAAAAACAGGAAAAGTTAAAGATGTAGATGTAAAACTCTTGTTCATGGAAAGAGGATTAAAAACAATTGTCAGCTGAAAAAAATCTGCGACCGCAAGGGGCGACAGTTCCAACTCTGCAGTTTGGTAGTAGACAATGAAGCAGAGAAGAAGAGCTCTCCTAAGAGACATTTACTCTTTCTTAAATTGCGCTGACATGCTCTGGTGTCTGAAGTTAGCGAGTAAATCAATGTTAAAGACTCCCACCCGAAAGGACTTCTATTCTCAGGGTTTGTGTTTCTTCAACTGTCTGATTTACTCACTAACTTCAGCCACCAGAGCGTGTCAGCGCACTGTTTGGGATCATTTTTAAGGAAAAAGTTACAGGTTATTTGTTTGTTTGGAACTAGACCACATCCCTAACTTTGAGAGTGGATGCTTTTTTTATTTTACAATAGGGATGTTAACCTCATTTTAGTTCTGTGGTGAAATATGGACCAGTTTGACAGAAACATGTCAGGTGAGAAAATTAGCCATATCCTTAATCAACTTCAATTCTCTAAATATCCTACATTTTTTGACCATTTTTTATTTACTTTTGGGATATTTTGTAGATATTTTGCTGAATTTTGGAAAACACATGCTTTCTTTCAACAATTTGAGATTACAATTGACTGCCATGACATCATGTGATAAAAGCACAGCAAAACTGTGAGCCGTGCAAATATTGTGATATTTTCTTGAATTTGTGTGTTTTGGAGGGGCTGTGATATCTACAGTGGAATAAGTTGGTAACTAACACAATAATTCATGTTTTCTCTGTTAATGGTATTTTTACTGCGGGCCAAACTGAATGCTCTAATGGGCTGGATTTAGCCCCCGGGCCTTGAGTTTAACTCATGTGTTTACTTTCATCCTTTTTGGTGGAGTCACACAAGACTGATGTGACGTCAAATTTTGAAAAGTTCTGAGGTGATATCTTTAGTTTTCTGGCTGTTCTTTGTTCTTTCTTTGTTGGACTCTCACGTGCATCCTGATTGGCTGGATTTGGTTGTACTGTATTTAAAGGGAAAGTGTCTCCCAGTGATACACCTTGACTCCTTCCTGCAGAGTCAGACGTTTCTTCTTCTTCTCCTTCTTCTCTGGCCCAAACTTTGTTTAGTTCCAGGACACTTTCCCTGCTCAATAATTCAGTAGCACTGGTCCTCATCACTAATTCAAAGCTGTGTGTGTGTGTGTGTGTGTGTGTGTGTGTGTGTGTGTGTGTGTGTGTGTGTGTGTGCGTGTGCGTGTGCGTGTGTGCTTTAGGGTGAGGGAGGGACTGCGTCGCTCTGCAGGGTGTGCTCTCCTCCTCCGTTCCATCTGATTTGACGTCCAGCCGTTTGGTACACTTGCTAAAGCTAACATTAGCTAAAGCTAACAATTCATTATATTACGTTTGTTCTGATTGGTCGGCTACCATGTGATGCATTTCATTGTTGTCTGGCAATTTCATTTATAGTAGTTTCACAATGTTCGTTGATCATTTTAAAACAAATAATAATAATTTACTCAGTAACGATTGAGTGTAGAAAAGTAACTAATTACTTCACTTCTTTTCAAATGTACATTAAATACAAGTACAATTACTGATTTAGAAATATATTCAAGAATGTACAAGTACCCATAAAAGCTACTCAGTTACAGTAACTTGCTTGAGTATTTTATGTATGACTTACTTGTACTTGACGGTACTTCTACTTGAGTAGATATATCAGTACTCTTTACACCCCTGCGTGTACTTTGTTTTCCAAGCTTTTATTTTGAAAAATGAAGTTTCACTAAAGTTCTGTGTCGAGGTGGGAGAAGCAAAGCTGTTCGATAGAAAATGATTTAATGCTCCATCACTTCCTGTTTTTACCCCGGTGTTTTGACTCCTCGTCAGGTGGTGACCCTCTGTGACCTCTGTAGTCACGAGACGTGTGCGTGCGTTTGCATTTGCGTGTGCGCGGGACCCCCCCACCCTTCCTCCCCCTCCTCCTCTCGCTCTGTATCACTGCGGCAGCGTGGGGCTGCTCTGCAGAGATGATGATACTGAGTGGGAAGTGGCTGTGGTGGAGGTGCTGGAGTCCTCCTCCTCTTCATCCCCCTCCTCCACCTTCATTAGCCGTGACCGAGAGCCTGGGGGCGTCGCCTGCATCCCTCCCCCAAAAACCTCCTCCTCCTGATGCTCTCTGTGGAGGTGGAGGAGGAGGGGGAGTGTGCCAGATTTGCCAGTGCTCCATTTTATTGTTTTGGAGGAGAGGAGGATGTTTTTTGCTCTACCTCCTCCTCTCAGTTTCTCTCTCTGTGCCCCTCCTCCCTCGCCTCACGGTCCCCACACAGCACAGAGCAGACTCAGTGTTTTGGTTAACTGTCCGGCGTCTTGGTTTCCTGCAGTCCCAGGACGGCGCTCTCTGCTCTCCCTGCGCTCCTTGCTCTCCTTCTCTCCCATCTCCTCCTTTCGGCGTGTTTGTGTGTGTGTGTGAGGATGCGGACCCCACAGCTCGACAGGCTGCTCCCGTTAGATGCTGCCGGTAATGCCGCCGTTGTCTTTGCTCTAAACGTTAGCTTTGGTGTAACGTTAGCTTTGGAGGCGTTCAGTGCTGATGCTGATGCTGATGCTGATGCTGATGCTGATGCTGATGCTGATGCTGATGCTGATGCTGACCTGAATACACGCTGCTTGCAGTCAGCGCAGGCGTGTAAAAACGACTCTTTGATGGAGACTGATGCTGTGTGTGTGTGTGTGTGTGTGTGTGTTCCTCCTGCCGCCATGCTTGTTGGTACACGTGTGTCAGCCCGCATGTGCCTCCTTCTGTCTGCGCCTCATTAATAATTAACGTCTGTGTGTGTGACCTTGTATTTTCCCACCGCGTGTGTTTATTTACACTTTTACCACACAGCAGACTCACACACACAGCGACACAAATCTGTGAATGATGACATCACGTATAACTTATAGTGCTAGGGCTGCATGGGTGATATGGACTAAAACTCAATATCTAAATATTTTTAACTCCAGAAAAATAATTCTGGGTTAAATTTGCTGATGAAAAATGCCACACAGGCATATTTATTAACATTTATTAACAAACAACTGCACAGTATTTGACACTTTTGGCTTTGTGTCCTCTAAGGCAGGAGTTCTCAATTTTGGGGTTGTGAGACACTGGTTGGGGGTCGCCAGATACCTTCAAGAAACTAGGAATTTTTTTTTTTTTTAACAATTTGAGCATATTTTTGCTTATTTTTAGCCTTATTTGCCATATTTGAACTAACTTTTTCTTGCCATATTTTTGCTCTTTTTAATGTATTTTTGATACATTTCTCCCATTTCTACATCACATTTTCTACACATTTTCTCCACTTTTCAAACATGTTCAGTACTTATAAACCCTTTCTACCACTTTTACACCTAATGTCACATATGTTGACCCATTATTGTCACTTTTAACCGCTTTTCACCAGATTTCATGAGTATTTTTGCCAATTTAATCACATTCACCATTTGTCATGCTAGTTTAAACCACTTTTAAGCCAATACTGACACTTTGAACCATTTTTACCACTTTTTCTGTCTGTTTTTATCTTTAATTTACAACTTTTAACCATTTTCTGTGGTTTTTAAAATCCCATTTCACCTCCTTTTCCACCATTTTTATTCACTTTGAACCATTTTATTAGTGATTAAAACCATGATTTCCATCTTTAAGATGATTATAATAATAATAATAAACGTTCCTGGATAACAGTGGATATTATTCAGATGAATAAATAAATGTGGTTATCACAGATTCATAGAACAATGGACCATCATTTTACTGACTTTATGGATGGACCCCAAAAATCTCTCTTTTATTCCCCCTTATAGATGGTCCTGTCTCCACATGACTGTTCTTCAATGTTCATGTCTGTGTTCAACCACCTTCAGCTACAGTGGGGGTCCCCGCTCTCTGGGACGTTTATTTTGGGGGTTGAGGCCTGAAAAGGTTGAGAACCACTGCTTTAAGCCAAGGGACAGCACGTGTGAGTGAGTTCTGTAGTGTGCCTTGTCTGGTCTGGTTTAGAACGCACTCAGAAATCATCTAACTAAGCTTTTCATGCTGTTCTGAGAAGTAGCGAAAGCGTCGACTCCAAAAACGAGTATTTTAATACAAAGTAAGCATGAGAACATGATAACATGATTTTCAATATTGTAATTTTCCATATAGCAAAAATATAAAACTCGATATATCTTGAATCTCGATATATTGCCCAGCCCTATGTTTATCTAAAACGTGCTGGTTCTCTGTGGTCCTATAGCTGGGCGACTGGGTGTGTGAGAAGATGCTGATGGCGAGGGATGGCAGCAGAGACGAGACCCAGAAGCTCCACAAGAAATGGCTGAAGCACCAGGCCTTCATGGCCGAGCTGGTCCAGAACAAGGAATGGCTGCAGAAGATTGAGAAGGTGAGAGCTGGATGGAATCAATGGTCCTGCTGGAATCGTTTCATTGTGAAGTCACTGATCTGCAAACACTGGGAGATAAAGTGGAGAAAAGACACATCAATATAGGGTTTTCAAAATAAGAGTCTTGCACCACTACACCCAGTACTGACCCTATCAGATACTTTCACCCTTCCTACTAGTATTGCACATTTATAGTACACACTTTAGTTTACTAGTGTCTACTAGCAAAAAGTGTCACTAGTAATACTAGTAAACATTATACTATATGCTACTGAGAAGCCACGGAAAAGTAAATTCATGCCTGCCATTGGCTTTTGATATTAATACAAACCAATCAGGGAGCTGGATGTGGTTCTAATCCTTCCTATTTTATTTGCATTTGGTTTACATGTAATACTAGTAAATATTACTAGAAGGCTAAAACAGTCTACTCGTAGTACTAGTGAGATTTTGAGTGTACTAGTAAAGGTTTTAGGTGCACTAATGCACAAGTAGACCTTACTAGTAAAGCAAAATCATCTACTAGTAGACTTAAAAATAAACAGTTACTAGTACTAGTAGATCTAATACATATGAATGGAAAATACAGGAAACAATAAAGAGTTTGTTCAGATTTTCTTGTCGTTTGTATATATTTTTTTCATTTTGCGCTTTAAGGACCTGTACAGGAAGCTGGATCAGTAAATCCTGGAATTATCTCTGTTAGCTTCACCTAACCAAACATTCTATGTCAGAGTACAGAGGTGTGTTCCATAAAGGAGGTTTAACAAACTCTGAGTTTATCCATAAACTCTAGGTCAACATACCCTCCATGGTAAACTCTGTGTATCTGATTCATTAAAGCTGGTATGAAGTGGATCAATCAACCCTGAGTATGTAAACCTTGGGTTACTGACGTTCACAGTGTGTTCACACTGAACTCACCTTCAGTGATTATAGTGATTAAATCACCTGTAATTAATAACACTTTATGATCACTTCATCACTTTATCTCTTCAGTGACGTGACGAGTGGTGAATAATAATAATAAAATGTGTCTGAGGAGACGTGTCAGCATCATAGGATGTCTGCATAGAGAGTCCTCCTGTTACACTGGATATAAACACAGTGACTGATGCTTCATATCTAATCATTTATATTGATTTTTAATGTAATATTATCACCAGAGTCATCTCTACGTCATAAAAAATGTCATAAAAAACACTGAAGCGGGACGCTTTGAAAAGCGGTGTCACAAGTCACTGTGACATCATAACTTCATATGTGATCTACACATTTAACTGTATAATAATATAAAACAATAATCAAGCCTTAAAAGTGTATTAATTTAAATGATCATCTCCTCCTTTATATTATCTACAGGTTTGTATTCAGTGAACTTTACTACAGACGTCAGTAGATGTTTTAATGTAGATCAACCTCTCAGTGTGTTTCACTTAATGATCTATATCTATAATGTTAGAAAGAAAATTACAGTTATCACCAATAAATGTGTTTCAGAGAAAAGTGTTAAGGTTTATTAAAGTGTTCAGGTGGGCGGAGCCAGGTAGAAACCCAGGGTTTCTTTGATAAAACCTGTCAGTGACCAGGTTTATTTCACCAGAGATAAACATACCTCACGTTTAGGAATGAGATACTCAGAGTTTCCCTCATTTGAGCCTGAACATACTCAGAGTTTGAACATAACGTACTTTATGGAACAGCTGTACTATGAAGCAGGATATAAACATGTTCACTTCAGGTGGTTTCAGTTTCATTTTCTTACATCACAGATGTGTTTCTATTCAGGTCGTCGTCCTCTATTATCTCACACACACTGGGATGAGAGCACATTGTTTCACTGTAGTATGTTCCTGATGATGCTGTCAGTGTCCCTAGAGTTTGTGTATGAATGATTGAATGAATGAATGTAGATCAGTCTATTAGATAATTGTTTCAAAAAAGAGTTGAAAAAAGCAGAATAAATGAATAAACAATGAAATAAATGTATTTTTTATATACTATCATGTTCATCTGGTCCGTCATTAAAAAAAAGATGCTCTGAATACAAAACGCTGATGAAGATCCCTGAGTGTGTGACGCAGGTCAAAGGGGAGGAGTCTGATGTGTGTGATATCGGGTCCTGTGATGCTGGCGTGACGTCGTCCTCGGGACACGTGGCTTTTTTATTTTCCTGTGCTTGTGTTGGTTGCTAGGCAACTGCTTCCTAATCCCCACCCTCTCGACTTCTTGTGTTCCCAGCTCATGTGTGAAGGTCGTTCCTCCCCTTTTTCCTCTTCCTCCTCTCTATGCTCTCCATCATTTCCCCTCAACTCGGCCTGCGACCTGGAAACTGACGAGCTCAGCATCCTAAGATCTGTTTCAGAGAGATGTTTTTTGGGGCATTTTGTTTGTGGGTTTAAAACACAGGACAGGATATTTCCCAACATGTTAATTTTGTTTAAAAAATGTAATAAAAAAAGATTCATTGATAATAATTAGGGGTGTAATACAGAAGCATAATGTATTCACTTAAAAATCTTTTTTTTCTGGAGAATTTATTGTTTTGGTTTGTTTTTTTGGGCTTTTTTTTTCTGTTTTTCAGACTAATTTTTTTCTGTTTCTGAATTATTGACATACTTGGAAATCCCGCAAGAACATTCATCCCACGGTGCCTCAGTTGCACATCATGTAGATCCAGTATTTCCAGAAGTTTCCTGATCGTATTTTTAGTGACCACGTAACCAGCCTGAATGCACTTCATATGCATCGTTTTATGTCCATCACATCAAATGAAATATACTTTATTCATCTGTTAGAACTTCATTTACAGAGAGAGCGCCAGTGCAGAACCATTAAAACACAGAACCATTAAAACACAGAACCATTAAAACACAGAACCATTAAAACACAGAACCAATAAAACACAGAACCATTAAAACACAGAACCATTAAAACACAGAACCATTAAAACACAGAACCATTAAAACATAGAACCAATAAAACACAGAACCATTAAAACACAGAACCATTAAAACACAGAACCATTAAAACACAGAACCATTAAAACATAGAACCAATAAAACACAGAACCATTAAAACACAGAATATATCCATTCACACATTAAAATGCTGACATTCATGAGTTCCTTAATAAATAGTTTAAAAAACACAATAATAATAGATTAAAAACAAGTGTGCTTAGTCTACTAAACTTTGCTTGGGACTAATTAGAATAAATGACATCATCTGTCCTCAGAGCTGTTTAATTCAAAGATCCAAGGAGAAGGTAGAGAAACCTTGTTTTTAATCCGGGTCAAGGCACCAAATGTATAAGGTTTTCTCTCCCTTTTTTGCAGATCTTTTAATTTAAGTTTAATAAACTAAGCCCACACGCAGGAGGCCCTGAGGAAGAAGTCTATGTCTCTATGTCTATCTCTGTGTTTCTTCATGTCTGGGCTCTCCTTGCACCCAGCGGAGTCTGGTACCAACGTGATATACAGTATATCACAGGGCAGCCTATCTCTGTTTAGCTCACGGTTGTGTGTGTGTGTGTGTGTGTGTGTGTGTCAGGGTATATCCTTACATCCCTAATAATACTAATAATGACCATATTGCCATTTCTGCTTCAGGAAGGGATTTCTGTATTTTCCGTGAGGTCTACTGACTCAGCCATGAAGTTCAAACACAGCAAGAAATTAAAAAGTGATGTCTGTTCCTAAACTCTTGTGACTCCGCCCCTACAGGAAGGCCAGCAGCTGATCCAGGAGAAGCCAGAGTTGAGTCCGTCGGTGCGTAAGAAGCTGGAGGAGATCCGTGAATGCTGGCAGGACTTAGAGAGCACCACCCAGGCCAGGGCCAGGCAGCTGTTTGAGGCCAACAAGGCCGACCTGCTGGTCCAGAGCTACCAGAGTCTGGACCAGAGGCTGGGCCAACTGGAGGGTCAGCTGGTCTACGTGGACCCTGGACAGGACCTCACCACCGTCAACAAGCAGCTCAAGAAGCTCCAGGTAGGTAGCCACACCCACTGCTTCTCTACAGCCAATCAGCTCTCAGGTTCTGCTCTACTTCCTGTTCTGCTCTTCACTATCACTAAACATTTGTTTTTTAATCTTTCCACTCATCTTTATTATGAACAACATCCATGTTTCTCATCATGTCTGCACAGATTTTTGATCAATTACTTTTTTTGTGATTTTAAAAATGATATTCAGACATTTAAGGGCCTTTACGTGCTGACGTGGTGACGTATCGATCATTTCCTGTTTACGCTCTACCGCTGCTTGCAGCGCTCTACTACTGTGTTCTGCTAACTCTAATCAAACTTGTTGTCATTGATATTTTAGCCTTGAAAACACTTGTTTTAATTTTTTACCGTACAGTTAAACGTACGAAGGTTAAGTAAAAAGCAATCCCGCCTCTTATAGGCAGTGTAATCTCCTTTAAACTTCCTTTTGTCCTTAGCTTAGCTTAGCTTAGCTTAAATTTAGCACCTATGGCTTCTCTCTCCTCCCCTCCGCTCTCCTGCCCGGTGTGTCAGATGTTTAGTTACTCCTCGTCCTCCTTTAGGGACAATGGTAGTTGCATAAAGTGTAGCGTACTGTTAGATATGGAGGCGAGGATCAACAATCTGGAGAAGCGGTTCCGCACCCCTGATACCAAAACAGAAGCTAGCAAGCAGGACCTAGCCGGTGCGGACCGTGCTAGCTCTAGCTTAGCCTCCCCCCCGGCCAGCAATCAGTGGGTTACTGTCCGTGGTAAGCATAGTCGAAGGTCAAAAAGCCGCTCGGGACACCACCATGTTCACGTCTCAAACAGGTTCTCCCCCCTCCGTGAGGACAACACACTCACCGGGGAACAAACTCTGATAATTGGCGACTCCATAGTGAGAAACGTGAAGCTAGCGAAGTCAGCGGGCATCGTGAGGTGCATCCCAGGGGCCAGAGCGGGCGACATAGAATCAAATCTAAAGTTGCTGGCAAAGAGTAATCGTAAGTTTGATAGGATAGTCCTCCATGTCGGCACTAATGACTCCCGACGTCGTCAGTTGGAAGCAACCAAAGTGAACATTGAATCAGTTTGTGCTTATGCTAAAACAATGTCGGACTCCGTAATTTTCTCTGGTCCCTTACCAAATCTGACCAGTGATGACATGTATAGCCTATAGCATGTCATCATTTAACCGCTGGCTATCGAGGTGGTGTCCAGAAAACGAGGTGGGCTTCATTGATAATTGGAGATCCTTCTGGGGAAAACCAAACCTGATAGGAAGAGATGGAATCCATCCTACTTTGGAGGGAGCATCTCTACTATCAGAAAACATGGCACAGTCACTGTTATGACATCTCATGAATGAGACCATGTTACAGAGGCGGAGTCCTCCACGCCCCTCTGCGCTTGCCTTAGGACAGTTTCCCTCCCATTGCTATTATGATAGCTGTGTTCATCGCCATGACAACTGTTGTGATGGTGATGAATATTATTTTATGGAGACGGTGTCAGTCCCTCGACCCATATTTCACAATGATTTTAACATAAAATCAAATAAAAGAGCTATCAATTATAAAAATCTGAAAAAAATTAAAATCTCAAATCTAGAAACACCAAAACAACAACCATTAGATGTGCTCTATTAAATATTAGATCACTGAGATCCAAATCTCTACTAGTAAATGACCTTATCTCAGAAAATAACTTTGATTTATTCTGTTTAACTGAAACATGGCTGTATCAAGATGAATATGTTAGTTTAAATGAAGCCACTCCTCCCAGTCATTTAAATACTCATATGCCACGAGACATAGGCCGTGGAGGTGGTGTAGCAGCTATTTATCATTCCTCTCTCCTAATCTATCCTAAACCAAAGGCCAGTTACACTTCCTTTGAAAGCCTGGTTCTAAATTTATCTCATATCGAATCAAAAACCTGCCAGCCAGTCTTATTTGTGATAATTTACCGTCCTCCAGGCCCTTATTCTGAATTTCTATCAGAATTCTCTGAGTTTATATCAAACTTAGTCCTCAGTTCTGATAAAATACTGATAGTAGGAGATTTTAATATCCATGTGGACAAAGATAGTGATAGCCTGAGCTCAGCCTTTATGTCCCTAATAGACTCAGTTGGCTTTTTTCAAACTATTAATGAAGCTACTGATCGTTTAAATCATATTCTTGATCTTGTTCTAACATATGGCCTTGATATTAATGAACTAAAAGTCTACCCTGAAAATCCTCTGCTATCAGATCACTTTTTAATATCTTTTAACATTATCCTAGAGGATCTCGCACTGTGCAATAAAATAGTTAGGAGTAGAAATCTGTCCAATAGTGCTGTGGCTAAATTTAAAGAGGCCATTCCTGCTGCCTTAAACTCAGTGCACCATCCAATAAATAACTATGATATTAATTATAACCCCTCTCAACTGGATCTGCTTGTCGATAGCTCTGCTAGTCTACTAAAATCCACCTTGGACTCAATTGCCCCATTGAGGGAAAAAACTATTAAAGGTCAGAGGAAAGCTCCGTGGTTTAGCTCTGAAACTCACACACTCAAACAAACAACCCGTAAATTAGAGAGAATGTGGCGCTCCAATAAAACAGAGGAGTCACGAATACTCTGGCAAGAAAGCCATAGTAAATACATGACAGCCTTACGACATAGTCCATCTACATACTACTCCTCACTAATTGAATAAAAATAATCCGAGGTACCTTTTCAGCACTGTAGCCAGGCTAACACAAAGTCAGAGCTCTATTGAGCCCATGATTCCTCTAGCCCTCAGCTGTGAGGACTTTATGACATTTTTTAACCATAAAATTCATAAGATTAGAGATAAAATTAGCCACTCCCTGCCTTCACCTGGGCCTGCTGTACCATTAAATGTAAATAGGCCTAACCTAAACTGTTTCACACATATAGGACTTCAGGAACTTAACTCTATTATTTCATCCTCCAAACCATCGACCTGCCTTTCAGATCCGATCCCAACTAAGCTGTTTAAAGAAGTTGTTCCCCTGGTCTGCCCATCTTTGTTGGAGACAATAAATATATCCCTATCAATAGGCTACGTGCCACAGTCCTTTAAAGTAGCTGTAATCAAACCCCTTCTCAAAAAACCTACTCTTGATTCCAGCACTTTAGCAAACTACAGGCCTAGATCTAATCTCCCTTTTATTTCAAAGATTCTTGAGAAAGTTGTGGCAGCTCAGCTCTGTGACTTCCTTCAAAACAACAGCCTGTTCGAGGACTTCCAGTCAGGTTTTAGAGCTCAACACAGCACAGAGACTGCTTTAGTTAAAGTAACTAATGATCTACTCTGGGCTTCAGATGAAGGACGACTCTCAGTGCTGGTTTTATTAGATCTTAGTGCAGCTTTTGACACTATAGATCACTATATTCTACTAGAGAGATTAGAGGAATTACTTGGAATCACAGGGACCGCCCTAAATAAAGATTGATTGATTGATTGATTGATTGATTGATTTAATCTCCTCAACTTAAACAAAAATCCCTTAACCCTCTGAGGCCGACGGACACGCTGGCATGTCCTGATCACATGATCGTTTTAAAGAGCCAATAGCAGAAAAGTGTAGCGTCTTTGAATCTCCGTTTCAACCCATGTCAAACGTGCGGATGTCAAACTACAAACCAGTCTTTAAATCATGTTGATAGGCCAAATAAAAGTAGAGTTATGAGGGAAAATGTGCGTCAGTGAGCTATCAGTGCTCCGTGCAGGAAGACGCTGCAAAGCGCGTCTAAAACAAAAGTGAAATCAATCAATCAATCAATCAATCTTTATTTGTATAGCGCCAAATCATAACCAATGGTATCTCAAGACACTTTACAGTAGAGCAGTCTTAAGGACGGACTCTTCATTTTATGGATACACACATATGCATATATACGTATATACACATACATATGTATCCCACACCCAACATGAATTCATCATGGCGGCAAGGAAAACCTTCTGTTAAGCAGCAGGAACCTTGTGTGGATCCCATTCCTATGATGAACAGCCATCCACGTTATGCTGTGTTGGGTGTGTGCAGAGGAAAGGGTGGAGACAGAGTTGTTGAGACTCTGTAACTCCACACTGAGGATCCCACGGACCTGCAAGACAAAAGCCAGAAGGAGAACAGGAGCAAACACACAAGGGAAGAAGCAGACATAGAGGGAGTGTTAGAGAGAGGAATGGGACCCTCTCCAGTCCCTCTCTAACCTAAATGACCTCTCTCTTAACGCCCTCTCCAACCTCTCTCCAACTGAGCATGCCAGAACCCCCCCCCCCCCCGGCAGTCTATGCCTATTGCATCTTAATTATGAGCTATGAGCTGGTTCCTAACTAAAAGCTTTACCAAAGAGGAATGTTTTGTGCCCAACCTTAAAGGTAGAGAGGGTGTCTGCCCCCCGAACCGTGGTTGGTAGATGGTTCCAGAGAAGTGGGGCCTGATAACTGAAAGCTCTTCCTCCTATACTACTTTTAGAGACAAATGGAACAACGAGTAGTCCAGCATTTTGAGAGCGTAGTGTTCTGGGGGGATTGTATGGCACTACAAGCTCCTTCCTCATTTAGGGCTTTATAAGTGAGAAGAAGAATCTTGAATTCTATTCTATATTTTATGGGAAGCCAATGCAGAGAGGTTAATACAGGAGTAATGTGATCTCTTCTCCTAGTTTTAGTCAGTACACGTGCTGCAGCATTTTGAACCAGCTGAAGTGTCTTAAAGAGTTAAAGAGTACACTGTGTGTGTGCTACTGTGAGTAACTCTGAAATCCCTGATTTAAAGGTGAAGCATTTCTTTAAGATCATACTGTTACTTTACATTACAACTTCATTAAAAAAGAGAGAGAGACAGTGACAAATTAATAAACTATGAACTGAAAAAGTAGACATGAGTTTTGGTCCCACAATAGGCAGGAAAGATGACCAAAAATGATAAAAAAACTATAGAGATAAAACAGTTCATGAGACACTAAATACTGTTTCTTTCCACTTATTTACAAAATGATTCTTAATAATGTGTTATCACTCATTCATTCCATCTTTGTGATCTATAGTTGTGTTGAAATAGTTTTATAAGCAAAATGTTGTAGTTGGACATAAGGGGGCACTTGGATTCAGAAATAAGAGAAAAGTTTGAGAACCACTGCTGTAGTCCATATTAAACTAAATCAAGTGTGTTCCTGTTTATAAAGATGTGTGTAAATTAGGGGCGGGCATTGCCATGAATCTGACGATACAATTAACAATTTGCACATCACGAAATGCTACAAAATGGTTTGAAATATAACTTTATTTAAAAAAAAAAAATATTTAAAAAAAACTTACAAAAACAAATAAATGATAATTAACTGTAATTCAAGTAACAATTTTAAAAACGAGTGGTATGTGAATAGGTTTGGTCCAGAATCCATCAGTGAGATGTTTAGTCAGGTATGAACCCAGCGAATCTCTCAGATCTATGGACACAGGTCAGATAGTGGAGCCCAGAGCAAGTCAGCATCACATGTGAACATCCTACATCCAAGTTAAAGGTTTTTCTTTTTCTCTACCGCGTATGACTGAGAGGAAGATTTTTGGTCATGTTGTTGTTGATGATTTTAAATGTTTTTACTGATGATTTTAAACATTGCTGCTGATATTATTGTTCTTTTTGATTTTTAAGCTGGTGAATGTTTTCTGTTGCACTTTTTGATCATGTATAGCACATTGAGTTGCCTTGTGTATCAAATGAGCTATACAAATACATTTGCCTTGTTATCAAACTGTTGAATCACATTTTTCCAAAAAATTTAACTTTTGCTTCACCAACAGATTATAATTCTGTTAAATTCTTAAATTCTAAAAAAATAAAAATAAAATTGTCCACATACATCTAGAAAAATGCCCAGTATGTTTTAAAATAAAGTGCAATGAATTTCCATCTAAAATGCATTGAGGAGTGAAATAGTTTCACAGGGTTTGATGGTGCGTTCACTGACATCCTCATTTACACACCTAGTGAATACACAAACATTTACACAAACTATTAAGTACAATTGAATATGCGACAAAACTAAGAAATATACAAAACTTTACAAATAAAATTTTTTTTGGCGTGAATGTGTAGCTACAAGTCCACAGCACTATGAACTACATGGCCAGTATAAAAACATCAGAACTAAAAATTAAGGTAAAAACTGTTGATTTTAAAGTAAATCAAGGTTAATATACTGTATTTTTTTTTTTTAATTTGTGTTTACAATGGGATTTTTTTGGGGGGGACACAACCCCTGTATCCCCCACCAGGATTTGCGCCCCTGCCCCCTTTGTCCAACAACAACATTTTGCTCAGAATACTGTGAAAAAACAACAATAGAAAACAACGATTGAATAAAAATTCATGGAGCTAACAGAATTTAAACACAAATTTGACATAAATTGTTCATTGAGAGTTTACAAAAAAGTGTGCAATGCCTTAAGTTGGAATTCTGAGGAAAAATTTTTGAATTCTGAAATTAAAGTCAGAAAAATGTCAGAATTTTGACTTTAAAGTCAGACTTCTCACTTTAAAGTCAGAATTCTGAGAAAAAAGTCAAAATTTTTAGTTTAAAGTCAGAATTATTGAAGAAAATAGTTATTATACTATGATTTTCATGGTCTGACCCAACTTAATAATTCAGTTCAACACAAAACAATTAATTTTACATAACATTTTTTTTATTCATTTGTTATTTTTTCTTTTTTTTTCTTAAAAGTTTTTTGCTGCATTAGAGGGAGAAAAGGAGAGAGAGAATGTTTTAAATCATCATGGGGTTTATATTGTTCTAACGTTTGGTTTTCCTCTTAAACCACTGGAGGATTCTTTTCCATAGTGGTTTCTTTTTAGCGTGGCTGGACCGCTCTTCTTCTAATTCCACATCTTTGGCTTTCAGTTGGTTCTGTGCTTCGACCAGGGCGTTCTCCAGCAGGGTCACCTTTTCTATCACCTGCTCCTCCAGACTGCAGTAGGCCTGCTCTTTCGATTTCACCACTTCTAACATGTTGGCGTTCACCTCCAACAGTTGCTCGTGTTGATCACTTTGACTTTTTAATTTCTCCTGCGCCTACCTGAGATCAGCCCTCAGAACGTCGTTTTCAATGTTCTGCTCATGCATGAGGAGATCCTTCACTTTCAGCTCTTCGTCTTTGATGATGACGTTCTTCTGAGCTTCTGATATCTGCGTGGAGATTAGAATCAAACAAGACACATTTATTAGTATAGTGCATTTCATACACAAGGCAACTCAATGTGCTTTACATGATTAAAAAGTGCAACAGAAAATATTTAACACTTTAAAAATCAACAAGAACATTAAAATCAGCAGTAAAAACATTTTATATTATTGTGCTTTAGAACAATTATTGTATATTAATATCATTACTTTATTATCAGAAGTTTGTATTAATATTAATATCACAATTTTATTTTTGTACTGATAGAATTTAGTTTCATTTCTAAATAAATGTGACAACAAAATTCAATTTGTAAAAGCGTCGTTAAAAAAACCAAATAAATTAAAGTTGAATAAATGAGATAATGACTCACTGTTGTTTCCTGGTGCTGAAGCTCCCTGGTTTGCTCCTCTACTTGTTCTTTGGTCTGATCCAGTGAGTGTGTGAGATTGAAGATCAGCTGATTCTGACGCTGAAGGATGGAGGTGATTTTCCGCTGCCACTCCAGCATCTCCATCTGGTTAGACTCACCTCCACGTAACTCTTGTTTCCATTGGTCCAGGCTAAGCTTGAGCTTGGAGATTTCCTCCTTCTGGATTTTAACCATGGAATCTGATTCTGTTTCCTTCTTCATCAACATCGTTTGTTCCTCTTTCCATTGTTCTTTCTGCTCATGGAACTCCTTTTTGGAAAAGTCCAGAGCCAGTTTGAGGCTGTCCAGGTCCCTGTCTCGTAATTCCATCTGGTACCTTGTAAAGGATGCCTTTTGTGTCATCTCTTCACATGTGATACACCCTGGTGGTGCTTGGTCAGGTACCAGTGTGCAGCCTGGTTCACAGGGACTCACTGGTACGGTAACTGGTGGATGGTTGACTTGTTCATCATCACCCTTGTCTCCAGGAGATGATGGTTGGTCTCCCTTCATCTTCTGCATCTTAACCTTCTTCCTACGAGCTTGCTTTGGGTGTTGGAATGACGCCCCTCTGAATTTGTTAAATAAGAGCTCAGAATCCACAAAGTCACCAAAAGTAATGTTCCTCGCTGGTTTTTGATCCATCATCAATGTTTCAGATAACAAAAGCAAGATAATTATCAACAAATAGTGGAGTTTGTAGAGCTTTAAGCTGTATGTGATAATATAGAAGTATCCAGGTACTTTGAAGTTATTTGGCTTTCATCTCCTCCATTGGCTTCTTTTCTGTCGTCATGGTTACAATCAACAAAAAATTCTAAGAGATGATTTCCTGCTGCCTTGGTAACAAACAATAAAATAATGAAATTAAACACATCTAAACAGGGCTAACCCCCCCTCCCCCAAATAAATAAATAAAATATCAAGGTGAATTAAGAGCAAAGGAGTAAAAGTGGATTTAAAGCAGGATTTGAAAGTCTTCAGTGCGGGGGCCTGTTAGACGTTACAGGGTAGCCTAATCTACAGCAGTGTTTCTCATATGAGGGTACGTGTACCCCTATGGGTACACAATAGCACTACAGGAGGGACTTGAGGGAGAGAGTAGAAAATGAACAAATAAAGTGTCAGTCTTTGTCCCCCCAGGCATGAGATGATTGGAAAAAATAAAAACTACAGAAATAAATCTATTCAGGAGCCACTAAATCTATTTTTCAACCAATGTTGGGTCACCTGAAGTTTCTGAAAAATATAAATAGTTTTTTGTAATTATTATTCTTTTTTTATTAAAACAACACACAATCTTAAACAACTGTAATTCTATACTTTCACTTTGTGAACAAATCAGACTGTGACATCTTGGCCCGACGGTGCTCCGCAGCTGGTAAATAAACCAATAAAATAAATGAAATACATTTACACAATGATTCATGTTTTCTTTGTAATTTTTACTTCCTCCTGCGAGCCGAATTGGATGCTCCAAAGGGCCGGATCTGGCCCCCGGGCCATGTGTTTGACATGTGGTCTAAATTCTAGATACATTTAGGCAAGGCAAGGCAAGGCAAATTTATTTATATAGCGCATTTCATACTCAAGGCAACTCAATGTGCTTTACATGATAAAACATTCAATTGTTTAAAATCAATAAGAACATTTAAATCAATAAGAACAATTAAAATCATCAGTAAAATCAATTAAAATCATCATTTAAAAGATATATGTAAAGGTGGCCCAAACCAAAACGCATTAGAGCATAACTTTAAAGAGAGTTAAGCGACTTGCTCGGGCAGCCTGCTAAAAGAGAATTACAATAATCCAGTCTAGAGGTAACAAAAGCATGGACTAGCTTTTCGGCGTCGCCCTGAGACAGGATAGATCTGATTTTAGCAATGTTACGGAGATGAAAGAAGGCAGTTCTTGAAGTTTGTTTTATGTGAGAGTTGAAGGATAAGTCCTGATCAAATAGAACCCCAAGGTTTCTAACAGTTGTGCTTTGTGCCAGAGTAATGCCATCTAGGGCAGTTAGGCTTTTTGAAATACATAGTTTAGATTTGCTATACAAGCAATAAAAATTATTCGCTAAAAATATTTGTAACTTTTATAGTAAAAAAAACTAACTTTTTTCCACTCAAATTTGAGTTTTTATAGTGGTTTTAGATCCACTGTGTTAATACAGTTTGTCATTAAATAAAATACTTCACAGTCACATTTGGGAGGTTTATGGATTTCCATAAATAAAATCAAACGCTGTGAAAAAACAGAAAAACGCCTTAGGCCCCAGAGGGTTAAAGTCTCCTCTGCAGCATGACTCAACATTATTTCACAAAGGTCTTCATCCTGATGGTTTGCACGTGTTGCCAACTTAGCAGTAAGGAAAGCCCCCATTGGCTGTCCCAAGAAATTATGTCGTTCCAATATTTGATCATTTGCATGACGTCTAATTAATAAGCAGAGAGAAAAGCACTAAATAAATAATTCAATAAAACTAAATAAATAATAACATTTAGCATATTTTTGTCATTTTTTGGTGTTATGTGTATTTTTGTCATTTTTTGGAGTCATTTTGCTAATGTTTAGTGTCTTTTATAGTATTTTTATCGTTGCTCGGTGTAATTTTGTTGTAATTTTGAGTCATTTTGCATATTTAGTTACTGTTGTTCTGCCTCTGAAAATAAGAAAGTTTTTCTAAGTTGTCATATTTCGATGTGAAATTTCCACTCTCGGCTTTTTCGTTCAGATCTGACACCAACAGACGTTTTTTTTCTATCTTCTCCTTTATTTTTCGAGGCACGTTTGAAGTTTTTCTGTTTCTGTGCTGCGTTCTCAGGACGACTCGCCCTTTTATTTCTCCATCAGACACGTGTCACTGTGCTCCACACAGCTCCTTCACCACACACTGTCTCATTCTCATGCTTCTCTTCTGCTTTTCTATTTCCATTAAAAACATTCTATCATCTTTTCTATTTTGTGGGAGGGGCCATTCATTCCTTTTTAATGCTTTTTAAAACTGAAAACTGATTTTTCTTTTAAATAAAAAGTATCGAACATTTGCAGTTGATCAGGTAACTGATCAGGTTGATGATGATGACAGCTTTTTTTGACAGTGTGTGCAGCAGCCGTTTCATATTCCTTCATATGACTTAAGGAATTATTTATTTTTTAGTTGTAATATTTAGTTATTTAACTTTGACAGGAACAGATCTGTCTATGAACAAACTATATTTTCACATAAAACTTTAAAATGTTTTACATTGTTTCATGTAAAAACAACTACTGATTTTTTTATTTTATTTGATTTTTCAAACTAAATGAAAATAAAAATAAATAAAATATAAAACCTAATTTTGCTTGTTTATAAATTGTAACGTTTTCACTTTCTTATTTTAACATATAAGGAAGTTTTGTAACACTAGTACATGGATTTGTTTTAAAAGTAAAAAATTGAAGAAAAAGTTTTTAATTATTATTATTTCTAGAAGTTTAAAAAGATCAATTATCAGATCAGATAAGGGAAATTAATTTTTGGTACTTCAGATTAAAAATGTTTCTTAGATAAAGTTTTGATGATCCAAACAATGTCAGAAGAGCAGAAGCCTCCTCCGTCTGCTTTCCAAACAACACGTTTCCCGTGGTGATAACTTCCAGTGTGTTCCGTCCTCCTCCTCAGACCATGGAGACCCAGATGGAGGAGTGGTACCAGGAGGCGGGGCAGCTCCAGGTGCAGGCGTCCACCATCCCACAGCAGACGCAGGTCAAAGAGTCTGTTGCCGAGCGACAGGCGGCTGTGGAGACCAGGATGGTACGACTGATTGAGCCTCTGAAGGAGAGACGGCGCATCCTGCTAGCCTCCAAAGAGGTCCACCAAGTGGGACGAGACCTGGAGGATGAGATTGTGAGTCTGAGGCTTTGGGTAGAGTCTGAGCTTACCTACCTACTTATTTATCTTCCTACCTGTCTACCTACACATTTTCCTACTTACCTACTAACCTACCAACCCAATTACCTTCGTATCTACCTATCTACTTATCTACCTATCTACTTACTACTTATCTACCTATCTACTTATCTACCTATCTACCTATCTACCGATCTACCTATCTACTTATATACCTATCTACTTATCTACTTATCTCCTTATCTACCTATCTACTTATCTACCTATCTACTTATATACCTATCTACTTATATACCTATCTACCTATCTACTTATCTACCTATCTACTTATATACCTATCTACCTATCTACTTATCTACCTATCTACTTATATACCTATCTACCTATCTACCTATCTACTTATCTACCTATCTACTTATATACCTATCTACCTATCTACCTATCTACTTATATACCTATCTACCTATCTAATTATCTAACCCTACACACCTACCACGACTAACTAAACGCCTGCATTCTGCTGAGCTGCCACTAGGAGGGAAATTCAAAAAATGCCTTGATTATGGGCGTTACTGCTGTAGCAGTCAGACACGCCCACTCTGGCTGCCCATCGCTGTGCCCAGAGACAGATGGTAATACACACAATGATGTGTCTATACACACACACACACACACACAGCGAGTTCATAAGCTGAGATTTGTCACTACTACCACACACACACACACACACAATCACTACATGAAGCTCACACACAGCCTTACAGACACCACTCAGGGGAAACTCTCCCACCACCTCCCACTCACAGCGATGAGACGGACACACACGTTCGCACTCACGCAGAGACAGACGGGAATACACACACAGCATAGATGAACAGTCAGAGTCACTAACATCACCACAGCAACGCTCAAAGCATTATGGCACGTTCTCACCAAACGCGTGAAAAGCGTCAGGTGTACATACACAGTATATGGTGGACGCGCTTTTAGGAGCGTGTGCAGCGTCCGCCGCGCGTTTTGAGATTTCAAGCTTTTGACGTGTGTCCGGCGCCTCCAATGCGTCTGACGCTAGAGTTGGGATTGTTGAACTTTTGGGACATATCGTGGAGCTTCGACCAAATCAGAAGCTTTCCCCAACTGTGATGAATTCAGAATAATAATAACAAAGCACTGAGACAGATGGACAGGCTCCTCTGCTGAATAGAGAGACTGTAGTTGGGGTCCTGGTAGGAGATGCGAGCGCTGATGCGGGTCAGCAGGTCGTCAAACTGAAAGCGTCCAATCACAGCTCTGGTGAATTCAGAAATGGCACCGAGGAGTAAATGAAGCCAATCCACTCTCTGGATAATGTAGAGTCAATGAATGAGGGTCAGAGGGGGGCGTGTTCAGCAAGGAACTCCAAACTTTATTCTCCATCCAACCACACTTCTCTATAACCCTCTGACATCACAGCGCACACACTGAGTCACACCTAAATACATCTGACCATCTACAAACTTACCTCCCTACCTTATTACCTACCCACTGAGCTATATCTCTTCTACTAACTCACTTACCCTCTGTACTGACTTACTCACCTACCTACCTAGTCCTACTAACTTTTTTACTTACCTACTAACCTTTCTAATTACCTTGCTATCTACTTACTTATTTTCCTACCTATTTATCATTCTACTTAATTACTGACCTAGCTAATTACCTTCCAATCTACCTCCCTACCTATCTACCTACTAACCAACCTACCTACTGTCCTACCCTCCTACTCTAATGTATTTTTTTGTTCTAACTTACCTCCCTACACACTTACTTAGTTCCACACAAACCTGAGGTAGTGACAGATGTGTTTACTTTATAGCTGCCTAGCATTAGTAGTAGAATATTAATAGTTAATAGTTTCTCAATGATGTTTTTGTTGTAGTTGTGGATCCAGGAGCGCCTCCCTCTGGCCATGAGTCAGGAGCATGGATCCAGCCTCCAGGCCGTCCAGCAGCTCATGAAGAAGAACCAGGTGAGACACTCTTATTTTCTCTGTAAACTTAAAGCAAGTAGTGGGATTGGTCCTGGAGAGCTCCTGTCCTGCATGTCATAGGTGCTCCCTGGTCCATGGTCACCCCTGGAGTAGAAAGTACAAATAAATGTACAGTAAAAGTCTTTAGAAACATTCTAGTAAAGTACAGTATCTAAGTATGTTCTGTCTTCTCCCTCAGACTCTTCAGCGGGAGCTCCAGGGCCACAGGACCCTCATCGAGGACGTCCTGGAGCGAGCGGCCATCATCGCCTCCATCCGCAGCCCCGAGGCTGACTGCGCACGGGCCGGACACGACCAGCTGCTCCATCTGTGGTCGCTGCTCTGGGCCGAGACGGAGCGCAGGCAGCTGGTGCTGGACGCCATGTACCAGGCACAGCAGTACTACTTTGACACGGCCGAGGTGGAGGCGTGGCTCAGCGAGCAGGAGCTGCACATGATGAATGAGGAGAAAGGGAAGGTGGGTCCACATGAAGAGGGTTACCAACCACCAGTTCATAGAAGAAGAAGAAGATGTTTAGCATCTGTGAGCTGTTCCTCCTCTTCCTCTCCTCACAGGATGAGCCCAGCACGCTGCAGCTGCTGAAGAAACACCTGCTTCTGGAGCAAACCATCGAGGACTACGCTGAGACCATCGGTCTGCTGTCACAGCAGTGCAGGCAGCTCCTGGAGATGGGACATCCAGACTGGTGAGTGGTGAGCCCCCCAAATCCTCATGCTCCACAGACAGAGGCAGGATCACTTATATAAACTTATAAACTCAATCAGGAAATAAAGCAAAACCAAGAACCTGAAAGAAAAACCGACTGAAGAAGAATCTGACCACGGATTGAACCTCATAACATAACTATTGATCAGAGACGTATAACTTTTATCAGCAAAAATGTGATTGTTTGATCTGAGGGCCACATGCAGAATACACAAGTTATTGTGCCTCTTTGTTCGTGTATTTTTTCTAGTAATTTTGCATATTTTTGTTCTTTTTTTGGCGTCATTGTGCATTTTTTTATCGTATTTTGAAGTTATTTGCATATTATCATCATTTTGCGTAATTTTGGTGGCATTTTATGTATTTTTATTGTTTGATGTAATTTTGCATATTTTTTTTGTCATGCATTTTTAGTCATTTTCTGGAGTTATTTTGCATATTTTTGTTGTATTTTGGAGTCATTTGCCTATTATTGTAGTTTTTGGTGTCATTTCACTTATTTTTGTCACTTGTATTAGTCTATTTGAATTTTTTGGTGTCATTTTGTGTATTTTTGTTGTATTTTGGTGTCATTTTGTATATGTTTTGTTTTGTGTGTGTTTTTTTGTGAGACAGTATCTGTTGTTAACTGATGTGTTCCTTCCTTCCTCTACAGCGAGCAGATCAGCAGGCGTCAGTCTCAGATGGACCGGCTCTACGTGTCTCTGAAGGACCTGGTGGAGGAGAGGAAGAGCCGCCTGGAGCAGCAGTACTGGTTGTTCCAGCTGAGCCGGGAGGTGGACGAGCTGGAGCAGTGGATCGCTCAGAGGGAACTGGTGGCCAGCTCCCCTGAACTGGGACAAGACTATGAGCACGTCACCGTGAGTGTGGGGACATTATTCTAACGTGCTTTGGGGGGACACATGGCAGAAAAGATTGAACAAAGAACATATCAAACAAGTGCAATTTATTGCAATGCAAAACTACACCTATGATGGATCACCTACAGAGTCCCTCCCTGAATCGCCTCCTCTCGTGCAGGTCCTGCAGGAGAAGTTCACAGAGTTTGCTTCAGAGACGGGCAGCGTGGGGCAGGAGCGCGTCACCGCCGTCAACCAGATGGTGGACGAGCTGATCGACTACGGCCACGCCGAGGCCGCCACCATCGCAGAGTGGAAGGACGGCGTCAACGAGTCGTGGGCCGACCTGCTGGAGCTGATGGAGACTCGCGCTCAGATGTTGGCCGCCTCACATCAGCTGCACAAGTTCTTCTCTGACTGCAGGGAGGTGAGCCCAACGGGTCCTCAGAACAAATTACTAAATGAGAAGAAAATACATTTAACCACAGAAAAAACATACTAATCAACAACGATATTTCAAAAAATGAGAAGAAAAGACATAAATGATAGAAAAATACTGAAAATATTTCTGGCTAAACTAAGACTGCATGTGTTATTTACCACAAACAGCCACACTTACCAACACAAAGCCATTCCCAGTATCTATGGTCTGTTCAATTTCCTATTTTATTCTATAGTTCTAACGACCCTTTACAGTCAATCACTGTCTCCTCGACATGTATGTCAGAAAAACTGTAAAAACCTGCAAAGACCAGGAAGACAAAACAACCCCGGACACTATACTGTACTGACTTACAATATATGGTCTCACAATTTACAGTTTTTCCACCATCATTCTATACTTACTTTCATTCTTAAACTAAAGGGTTAAGTAAGTAATACTAGTACATGAGTCACCATCCCAAACAGAAGTTTTCATTAAAATAAAGTCTAAACCTCAGATAAAAATGCATACCTCCAATAGAAAAAACATGTCGTAAATTAAAATGATCGTAGTCTGATCCACTCTCACTGATATTCTTCCAGGTTTTGGTTCAGATCTCGGACAAACATCGACGGCTGCCGGAGGTTCGAGCTCGACAGGGAAGCAGCGCCAACACCAGCTCACTGCAGAGACTGCTGCAGGGCTTTGAGCAGGACATCCAGCTGATGGTTACACAGGTACACACACACACACACACACACATGACTCTTTCTTGGGATGTAATACTATTTTACTTCATGCGACTTCTTCATTTTTTTGGGTTATTTCACCACTCGATAGTAAAAATCCTTTACATGAGGTCATTGTAGATAGACTGTGTCTGATAATTATTTATTTGTTTTTCACTAGTTATTGAGCTCCTGGTTTGGAACTATTGACTGACTCTGTATGTTTCTCTGTCAGGTGCGTCAGCTGCAGGAAAGCGCCGCCCAGCTGAGGACGGTGTACGCTGGAGAAAAGGCCGACGCCATCGCGCGGCGCGAGCACGAGGTGCTGCAGTGCTGGAAGGAGCTGCTGACGTCCTGCGACGACTGTCGGCTGAAGATCACCACCGAGACGGACAAGCTGAGGTTCTTTGGAATGGTCCGGGACCAGATGATGTGGATGGAGTCGGTCACCTGTCAGATAGGGACGGGAGAGAAGCCCAGGTACAGAGTCAGGAGGAGGAGGAGGAGGAGCCACAGCAGCAGCAATGAAGGCTTGACAGTGTTTTTCGTCCACAGAGACGTGTCCTCGGTGGAGGTTCTGATGAACTATCACCAGAGTCTGAAGAGCGAGGTGGAGGCTCGCAGCCAGAACATCCTGGAGTGCATCGACATGGGAAAAACCCTGCTGGCTGCCAGAAACCCTGCTTCTGCAGAGGTACAGTACATTACTGTAGTTGCTTATTTTTCTCATTTTTTGTGTCATTTTGCATATTTTTTTGTGTTGTCATGTCCCGTATTTTTGGTGTTTTTTGGAGTCATTTTAAGTATGGTGTGATTTTCTGTATTTTTGTCGTATTTTGGTGTCTAATCCTATATTTTTGGTGTTTTTGCAGTCATTTTGCGTATTTTTTTCGTTTGTGTCATTTCACATATTTTTGGTCTTTTTTGAGTGATTTTTTTTCGTATTTTTGGTCTAATTTTGTGTAATTTTTTGTCACTTTGTATTTGTTTTGTTTTTGTGGGTTTGGAATGATTTTGTGCGAATACTTAAGGTGTCATGGGTTTGTGGGTTTCAAACCCATCCATTGTGATAGAAAGTTAAACCATCTCAGATTCAACCAACACGGTTCCTTCTTTCTCTGAAGCGTCTGTACGTGGGACAAACTGTGCACATTTGACCAACGTAGAGACACAGTATCTTGTTACTGTAACTGATGCCTGTGTGAGATCTGACGTTGTCTCGTGTGATCCTCAGATCAAGGAGAAGTTGGAGAAGGTGATTGAGAAGGAGCGTGAGCTTTCTGAGAAGTGGGACAAACACTGGGAGTTCCTTCAACAGCGTGAGTGAAAAACCTCCACAGGTTGATCTGTAGAGACGCGTCAGTGACTGATTCACCTCTCTCCCTCAGAGCTGGAGGTCCACCAGTTCGCCCAGGAGGCGGTTGTGGCCGAGGCGTGGCTGACCGCCCAGGAGCCGCTGGTCAGCAGCAACGAGCTGGGAGCCAGCGTGGACGAGGTGGAGCAGCTGATCCGCCGGCACGAAGCTTTCCGTAAGGCCGCCGCCACCTGGGAGGAGCGATTCAGCTCGCTGCGACGGCTCACCACGGTATCATCATCCTCATCATCTTCACTGTGTCTGACTACTGACCAATCACTAGCTTTGATTATTAAGGAAATGTTACTGCTGTTCCAAATGTGACAAAATAAAGTTACAGCTTTAAATCCTGGCTTCTAATGTGACCTGTCACCACTTATAATGATCACCAGTTGAACTGATACACCAGTGTCTGTTATTTTCCTCTCTCTAACTGGCAACATCAGCTACAGCAGGGGTTCTCAACCTTGGGGTCTGGATCCCACTTGGCATTGCAAGACACTGCGAGGGGGTCTCCAGATGCCTTCAAGAAACTAAGAATATTTTTTTGAACAATTTGAGCCCATTTTTACTTATTTTTACCATTTTTCTACAACTCCATCAAACTCACCATATTTTAACCTATTTTCATCACTTTTTATTTCCATATTTTTGCTCCTTTTAATGTATTTTTGCTACATTTCTCCCATTTCTGACACTTCTACATCACATTTCAATGACTTTTCTCTCCTTTTTTCCACTTTCCAGACATGTTCAGCACTTATAAACCCTTTCCACCACTTTTACACCTAATGTCACATATGTTGACCTATTATTTACTCACTTTTATCCTCTTTTCACCAGATTTTATGATTATTTTGGCCAATTTAATCACATTCACAATTTTTTTTTTTTTTTTTGAACAATGTTTTTATTGATTTTCAGTAGCAGCATATAAAACACATCAACACGCACCATACTAATTGTTCAATCAAGTGCAAGCTGGTCTTTCAGCGTATACACATACAAAAAAGTAAATAATAACAGAAAAAAAAAAAAAAAAAAAAAAAAATAAGTAAAATAAATAAGTAATACAAAAATAATAATAATAATAATAATAAGTCATCACACTCAATAACCATGCAGCAAAATATATTCTATTGTTGCCTTAGAAAGTCCATTAAGGGTGTCCACACCTCTTCAAATTCTTGTGCTTTGCCCCTAATTACATAGGTTAGCTTTTCTAATGTAACACACATTGCCATCTCTCTAATCCAGGATTGTGCAGAAGATACTTCAGTCTCTCTCCAAGACAGAGCCACCATCCTCCTGGCCTGCAGGAGGCCAAAGTTGATCAGAGTTTTACACTTGGAGTACATTCACAATTTTTAATGCACATATTTTGCTAGTTTAAACTAATTTTCCCTACATTTATGAATTCCATTACCCACAATTTGTAACTTTTAACCAATTTCTGTGGTTTTTAAAAAATCCCATTTCACCTCCTTTTCCACCATTTCTGGTCACTTTGAACCATTTTATTAGTGATTAAAACCAGGATTTCCATCTTTAAGATGACTATAATAATAATAATAAACGTTCCTGGATAACAGTGGATATTATTCAGATGAATAAATAAATGTGGTTATCACAGATTCATAGAACAATAGACCATCATTTTACTGACTTTATGGATGGACCCCAAAAATCTCTCCTTTATTCCCCCTTATAGATGGTCCTGTCTCCACATGACTGTTCTTCAATGTTCATGTCTGTGTTCAACCACCTTCAGCTACAGTGGGGGTCCCTGCTCTCTGGGACCTTTATTTTGGAGGGTCCCCGCTCTCTGGAACCTTTATTTTGGAGGGTCCCCGCTCTCTGGAACCTTTATTTTGGAGGGTCCCCGCTCTCTGGAACCTTTATTTTGGAGGGTCCCCGCTCTATGGGACCTTTATTTTGGAGGGTCCCCGCTCTCTGGGACCTTTATTTTGGAGGTCATCAGGCTAGACAGGTTGAGAACCACTGATCTAAAGAACTGCCTCTGTTGTTATTGAAGCTGGTCTAACCATAGTTCTCTAAGTACAGTGTTCTGGTTCTTAAAGTTCTTAGAGTTTACATTTTAAAGCCTTGTTGTTGTTTTTTTGGTGCAGGTTGAAAAGTTGAAGGCGGAGCAAAGTAAACTCCCTCCGACCCCTCTGCTGGGTCGTAAAGTCTTCCTCGACCCCCAGGACGCGTTGCCATCTCCAGCCACGCTGCCCCGCCTCCCTGTGAGACAAACCATCTACGAGCAGAATGACGTCAGCTCGCCTCCCTCTCCCTCCCCCGCCACGCCCTCTCCCTCCCCCTCGCCCGTGGCTCGCCGCCTAGGCTCTACCGTCGCAGACTACACGCCCGCGATGAATGACTCAGGATATCGTCACACGCTTGACACACGGCAGGGTGTGGTGTCGGTAGCTAAGCCCGCTCCGTCCTCAATCGCATCTGTTGCCATGGCAGCGATGCTGGTATCAGCCAATCAGGCGAGGGAGATTACCAGCACGGCAAAAGATCAAACAGCAAAGACGATGAGTCGCCTTCATCCAGCGCAGGCGGCTGCGCCAAAGGAGCCAGAGCTGAAATTATCGCCGTATCTACGGCAACCAAAGATCAAACACCTGGACGACGCAGTGACGCCGCTGCTGGTGGCGAGCCGGCTAGAGAGGTCACGGGGGAGGGAGAGGGAGAGGGAGGTGATGATGGGGGAGATCGGCACGGAGAAGGCTGAGGTGGCGGTGATGGCCCAGGTGGTTCTTCAGGAGCCCAGGGTCCGGGAGCGTCTGCACAGCGAGCCCACCAGGGGGTCCCTGGGGTCCAGGACTGACCCGCTGGGCCATGCCGAACCACAGGTGCAATCGCACCGTGACCACCGGATAGAGCGGCAGCTGTCCAGCGAGCAGCTGATTCAGGCGCGACGGGACGAACTGCCTCAGGAGGTGAGGCGGGACCAGGGGGGGAGGAGGGACAGACGGACCCTGGAGAGACAGACGTCCAGTGAGCAGGAAGGACACGGCAGCCACGAGGGCCGCAGGAGAGAGAGGGACCGACTGCGACCGGAGAGGCAGGAATCTAGTGAGCATGACACCGGCCACTCGGACCGACGCTCAGCCGGAGGGTGAGACTGGACGGATTTAGGGTTTCCTGTTTTTAATCATATTAACATTTTGAGTTTGTCACAACAATAACATTTGTATTAATCAGGAAGAAGCAGGTGTCCACAGGAGTAGGTTCAGGGGTTGGGCAGCATGTTTCCTGTATTTCTGACTACTGCACTTTTACATTTGTTTTTCATGCAGGTGATTAGTTTAGTTCTTGATTTTTAATTTATAATGAAATATGATGTTACTTGTTTACCGTTAAATACATTTGAAAATGTGTTATTTTCCAGGATCATTTATTTAGGGGGCAATGGGGGCACCCTCATTCAAAGTGTGCTTGTCCTAGCATAGCTCAAAGATTTCAGTCATGAATGAGTCCAGTCACTCTTGCATGTGTGTGTTTGTTGCATCAATGACATGTATTGATAAGAAAACACATCTTAACTGTATAATGATAATAATAATAATGTCCGGTCAGAAACACGATATTCTGTTAAAGAAATGATGAGTTGGCGAATCACGAGTTGTCTTTTTCAGCACTTGCTTGTTTCCATGAAGGTGTGTCTTTCTGCTAGAAACCTAAAGTCCTCTTATTGTCCTTCAGGGAGAGAAGGTCCACCATGGCAGAGATAGTGGAGCAGCTCCAGGAGAGAGAAGCAGCCCAGGTCTGGATCCGTCTCTTTATTTTGGGTTTTAGTTCCTTCCTGTTCTGCTCTGACCCCGCCCACCCTCCCTCTCCTCAGGCTCGTGGAGAGGTGCCCCGCCTGCCCAATGGATTACCAGAAAAGTCTTCCCGTCCCGACCGACCACGAGCCCGGGACAGACCCAAACCGCGGCGTCGGCCTCGACCCAAAGAGCCAGGAGAGACTCGGAGGTCCAGGTCGGCTCCGGCCCAGAGCAACCCGGCCGTCCCCCAGCCCCCCACGCACACAGCACATCACGAGGGCTTCCTGTTCCGCAAGCTGGACATCGAGAGCCTGAAGAAGAGCACCAATAGGTGGGTGTTCAAGGGTCACCTGGTGATCAGGCACTGAGGTGTGGGCGGGGTGTCAGAGGAGCGCGAGAAACAGACGAAGCAGAACGGGCTCCGAAGTTTTCAGACAGTCCCTCACTTTTGAACACAATATTTCCCCAAAGATGAGAAGTTTTAATCAGACACTATCGTGACCAAAATGAATGAAACATAGTTTAAATATTCATTTCACATTCGGATTTTTTTTTGGTCAAACACACATATGGACATTTAAAGAATATACATGAATAATGTAAATTGAAATCACTACTTTCAAACCTTTTAATTAAATAATATGTATCTTAGTATATGTGTAATCGTAGTATATTCACTCGTATCAAACTCAAAAGAATTTATTGCTATTTGAATTATAATGTAATCATATTAACCATCTTAAAGCTAGGCCATATCTAACCGCTTGTGACTGGAGCACAAAAGTAGCGTTAGCTTAAGAACATTTTTTTTAAATAGCCGAATGTTTACCACACACAAATTATTTGTGGGATGTTTCGGGGGATCCCAAATGTTTATAAGTTGGGGGACTTTCTGAATGTAGCGGTTTTTAGCCTCTGCTGTCTGTGACTCGTGACGTTTATTGTACAAACAGAGGCATGCTAACGTTAGCATGCTAAGCTAAGCAGCTAGCATGCTCTGCTGTCGCTGCGAAACACACATCACGCTTCACTCGTTTCCTTTGCTTTGGGTTTTTGACTCCGATAAATGTGTTTTTCACCATCAAACATTTCTATTGAGGATGAAGATAGAAATATAATACAACATAAACCCTAAAAATAGTAAAAATAAACAATTAATAATACATTTAAACAAATATTATCATCATTGTTTGTGCTTTAAATGATCTTTTCTTGTTTAAATTAGGTTATTTAGTTTTTACATCAGGTGGCGATCCTCATTTAAACGTTTCTAGCGTTAATTTTGCCAAAAAACTTTAATCTCGCAATGAATTTAGTTTTTAATAATTGCAATTCTTCTACCTAATTTGTATTGCTCGTGTTCCCAGAAAGCGATTACTCATGATTGTCTTATTTATCTCAATATCCTGCTGAATTAAACCAACTTGCATTTAATGATTGGGATTCAGTCATTTTAGTGTTTAAATGCATATTTGACTAGTTTTTAATTAGGAATGTGCCGATACCACTTCATCTGAGTATTTGTACTCACCAAGTATAACTATTGAGGCAAATACAGCCGCGCTGATTCTCTTTAAAATAAACCATTTTGGTCGTATTGTTAATGTTTTCCAGTTAAACATATTTTCTCTGCTTGTGTAGTCTGTATATTATTATGTATTATGTATATGTAGATGAAAACTCACTAGTTCATTACCAGGGCCACTTTTTGTGCGCATGTCGCCACTTAAACATAACATCAACCAATGCTGATTTCATACCACGTTCCCGTCATTTTAACTTAAACCTTGTGTTTTTAATCAAATATCAGGAACAGGACATTCCCTAATTTTACTTTAAGGTTTGAAAATATAATTTACTACTTGTCCATCATCATCATCACCTGATGTTTAGGGTGACCATACGTCTAGTTTTACTCTTTTTACGTTTTGTCTGGGCTGCCCGGGATATTTTACAAAAAATTAAATTGACCTTGAATGCATCTTAAGGAACATGTTTATTTAAAAGACTTCTTAACTCCGTTAATATTTAGTCTATTGGGAAAAGTTCACCAGTTTCTGAAAAGTTACTGAGTTGGTCTTTAAAGCTAATATGGTTCATTACAGTAAATTTACTCACACGTGACAGAATCATTAAAGCTTTGTTTTGACCAAATCATCACACGAGGAAAAAAGAAGAGAGATTAAAATAGATTTATATAATTTATATTTATTTGAAAAGGTTATTTACTGAAGTGTATATTTAATGATTAATTACTGCTCTGTGTGCCTTGTGGGTTTTTGTTTTTAGTTTTCATTTGATATGTGAGATATTTCTCATATTGTTTCAATAATTGAGAGATTTTAAGATGGTTTATATGAGATTTTTCAAGTACAGATTGTTAAAATGCATAATAAAGGTTGTTGATTTGAGTCACTGCTAATTTCAGATTTTTTTTGTTTTAAAGAGAGAAATGTATTTTTAAACCTTATCGACAATAACTTATTTATTTATTATATTTTATTTTGCCGCTACAAGAGATCGATAGATAGATTCAAGTAAACGTCGAGTACTTTGAGTATGTTGAGGTCGGCCCAAGTGTCCTCTTTTTAGGAACTCAGAATATGGTCACCCTAGCGTTGTTGCTAGTTTGGTCTTTCATCATCACATCAAAGCATATTATTCTGAAGGATAAATAATCATGTGGATATTTGATGAGTTAGTTGTGTGTCTCTCTGCACCGTAGACATTATATTATGTAGACGCCGCATCAACTGCTGCCGCCCACTAGAGTGGTGCGTCAACAGGGCGGCCATCTTGAACCGGTGGCACTCATCTACAGTGTATTACATCTATAGAGGAATGATGTGTTATCATAAAGTTATCATAAATCATTCAATTTTAAAGCAATTTTCACGGGGTTTGTTTGTAACAAACGTCAGACATGATAGATAGGTAGATAGATAGATAGATAGATAGATAGGTAGGTAGGTAGGTAGGTAGGTAGATAGATAGATAGATAGATAGATAGATAGATAGATAGATAGATAGATAGATAGATAGCTCAGGTTTTTATTGACGACATTGTATAAGGCTATACGTACTATAACATCCGTGTATCCTACAAATCACCAGACAGAACCAAACGGGCTTTATTTGGCTTGTCGGGTGAAACACAACTACATACAGGGCTACAGTTATGGTCGTAACCCACACTACTATTGTCTTATCAGTAGAAGAGACTAAAACACCCACAGAAAACACTCCCAACCCAGTGCTGCCTCCTTGTGGCTAGGCTGTCCCTGAACAGTGAACACAACACATAATGAACTCAATGGTCATTACGTTACATTGCATTTGACAATTATTATTATTATTGTTGTAGAATTGTACTACTACTGTATTATTGTCATTGCTATTCTTATAATTATCATTATATATATTCTCATATTATTGTATTATTTTTTATTTTTTATTATTAATATTTTATATTATAGTTACTGGTATTCTCATTAAATTATTATTATTATTATTATTATTGCTATTATTATTATTATTATAGTATATTCTTATATTACCTTATTATGGTTATTATTAATAATAATTAATATTGTTTATTATTAAAATTTTTGTTTTTTATTGTATTATTCTTACTGATTCTTATATTATTTTGTTATTGCTATTATTATTATTATTATTTTTATTATTATTATAACCATTACTATTGCTTTCACTATTACTATTATATCCCTATCATCATCATCATCATCATTTTTATAATTATTGTAGCAAAATAACTGAATTATTCATTATAAAATTACGAATTATTTACTTTCACTGCCAGTTCCCATTGTCTGTGGGAAACCTTAAACATGTGAGTAATGTAGTCAGACATAAAGAATGACAACAACTAATTGATTCCGTCATTAATATTATTAGTTATAATAGATGCTGTATTCTAACACATCAATTACTGCAGTAAGCCTGTGTCTCTGTGTAACAGGCTGTTGCCATGGAAACACTAGATTCATAACATCGAGGGTTCTGTCCGTCCTGTATATTATAGAATCATCTTTATTGATCATGTCTGTTTAACTCCAGTCGACTGTGCAATGTAAACATAAAAATAATAACAATCAACTAAAAAAATATAGACAGTAACTAAAGACTAATATTTACAAGACTAAATAAGACAATATAATAAGATCAACAGAGCAGGATTAATATTGCAACAACACATAAACAGTTTGGAAATCGGTTCAAAATTCAAAGAATAATTCTACTTAGAGATTGAACAGTATCTCTTTCTGTCATAATGTCTATGCTCCGCTGCCTCCACCACCACCAGTCCAAGATGGCGGCGCTGTTGACGTGTTTCTCCACAGTCAATGTGGTGTTTACCGTCTACTTACATAATGTCTATGCTCTGCACTGCATGTGAACGCAGCACTAACGACAACACACACACACACACACAGACACACACCACACCACAGACACACACACACACAGACACACACACACACACAGACACACACACACACACACACACACACACAGACACACACACCACACACACAGACACACACACACACACACACACACACACACACACACACACACACACACACACACACACACACACACATACACACACACAGCTGACTTCCACAGTCCTCCAGGAGAGACAGCACACATCTGCACTGCCCTCTGGTGGCTTGGCTGACCTCAGGCTAACAGCTCCTCCCTCCTCCCGCTGGATGAGTCCCACTGCAGACACTGGATGTCTGTTTCTCATGTACATGCACACGTTATGTACATGCCAAGGTAATAACCCCCCGAATGGCTTCTCTGTCCAAACCGCGCCTCGTCTGGCTTTTGATTTGCTTGGTCTCAGCCTGTGAAGAAGAAGTTCAGCTTAAAATACATGATGGTGTTCACATTATATCATCATAAGTAAAGTGTCTGTGTTGTTGGAACTAGAAAGAAAGTCCAAACGTTGTTAAAGTGACATTAGTTTACAGTTCTTGTGGTCCCCACAACAAGTACACAAAATGACTAGTATTAATAGTGTTAACAGCACAGACATCTTTTCAAATGGGCCTGAATTTACTGTTTATCTTTTAATTATTTTTTTCTCTTTTGTATTTTTCCCTTTTTCTTCTCTTTTTTTTGTCTTCTTTTTCCTTTTTCCTTTTGAAGTTTTTATAAAAGAGAAGCCCCCACTTTGATCAAACGTACCTCAGAGGTTCACACAGCGTTCCATTCAGAGTGCGTGTGATTACGTCTTTTTAACCAAACTTCTCTCTTTTCTCTTCCCGTTCTGCTGCTCCTTTTGTCTGCTCAAAGGTAAGTCCTGTGTTACACACTTATAGCCCCGCCCCTACCCCTGCACCCCCCTCCCTCCGTCTGTGCGTCCGTGTTTGTCCAGCAGTGTGTTTCTTCCTCCCTGCCCGGGGCTGGGTCTCCTACCTCCCTCAGGTGAGTGTGTTATCTTTGTGATGGACTCGGCATCCCGCGCTGACCCCGCCCATCTCCCCCACCTTCCCTCCTCCCCTCTCCTCCCCCGTGTCACGCCCTCCTCCATTCTCCGTCCCACCCTCTCCATCCACAGCAGGTCTTGGGTCAACCTGTACTGCGTTCTCAATAAGGGGGAGATGGGCTTCTACAAGGACGCCAAGAACACGGGGGCGTCCTACAACAACGAGCCCCTGCTTCCACTGTCTCACTGCCACTGTGACGTCACCAACGGATACAAGAAGAAGAAGAACGTCTTCACGCTCAAGTGAGACACGTCTTTAGTATCGTGGTGGACATTTGTTCATCCATGAACTTCTGCGACTGCTTTTCTTTGGAGAGTTTGTGGCCAAGGCAACATAAAAACAAAATAATGAGATTAGAAGTCAAAGTTATATCAATCAATAAAGTCATATTATTAAGATACAAAAGTCATAATAATCTGACAATGAGTCATAAGTATGAGATCCAAAGTCATAATAATGAGATAAATCATAAATATGAGACATGAATTCACAATAATGAGTTTAAAAGTTTTAATTTTGAGATTTTTAACATTATAATGAGTTCATTTATGTCATTAAAATACAAAAGTCATAATAATGAGATGAATTGTAATTATGAGATGATAACTCATAATTATGAGATAGTGGTCATGATTATTAGATGAATTATGATAATGAGATAAATGTTCTATTAAATTTAAGTTATAATAATAAAGTAAGTCATATTATTAAAATACAAATCTTATAATAATAATGAGATAAATCATAATTATGAGATAACTCAATGAGAATAAAAGTTGAATTTTGAGTTGAGTCGGAATTATGAGATACAGTAGTCATGAATATTAGATGAGATATTATAATGAAATACAAGTCATAAATATGAGATTTAAATTTGTATTAAAGCTAGGGTAGGTAAATTTCTCCAGATACGCTTTTTATGTTTTTGATTGAAATTGTCTTTATGTCCTGATAGAAATGAAGATCTAATGTTCTCTGAAAAAGGAATAAAGAAAATCCATCATCTGTAGCAGCTGTAAATCTGTAATAACTTCAACCAATGGAAGAAAATTAACCATTTTTTTAACCAATCACGTCTCTCTGTCTCCCTGCTCGTTCTCCACCCCTCACATGCACGAGCTCACACTGAAAACTCGTCACCGCTGACAGAGTTAATCAGAGTTTTTAGTCACGTTTTTTAACATATATAATGATAAAGTTTATTGTTTATTTACTGTTGAATGAGATAATTATGTTTCTACACAAGTGATGAGCTGAGCTCCTCTTCTGCAGCAGCTGTGAGCATGCATGTGAGTGACACGGAGCACAGAGGGGAGGGGGGAGGGGCTAAAGGCGGAGCCATCAGGAAGGCTACGTTCAAAATCATGCTAGCTTTTGAAAATCATCTACCCTACCTTTAATTAAACAAATTGCAACTATGAGTATGAGATTTAAAGTCATAATAATTAGATAGGAACAAAAGTCATAATTATGAGATAATAACTCATAATGAGATTAAAAGTCCTAATTTTGAGTTGTGTCAGAATTCTGAGATACAGTAGTCTAGAGTAGGAATACTAGATGAGTCATAATAATGAGATAGAACTCTCCTACTCTTCTCACAGGACGAAGGACGGCAGCGAGTTCCTGTTTCATGCAAAAGACGAGGTGAGGAATCGTCCGTATACGTGTTTATGTTTAGTTTCTACAAACTTCACGAGAACAGAAAAACCTGTTCTCCCTCCGACACCAGAGAACAACAACAACAACAACAACAAAGCTCTCTTTCTGTGTTTGAAATGTCACACTCTATACTACACACTACACACTCAATGAGTATATACTGTCGACTGTATAATGTAGTATATATACTGTCTACTATATACTATAGTATATACTGTCGACTGTATAATGTAGTATATATACTGTCTACTATATACTATAGTATATACTGTCTACTATATACTATAGTATATACTGTCTACTATATACTATAGTATATACTGTCTACTATATACTATAGTATATACTGTCAACTATATAATGTAGTATATATACTGTCTACTATATACTATAGTATATACTGTCTACTGTGCACTATAGTATATACTGTCTACTATATACTATAGTATATACTGTCTACTATATACTATAGTATATACTGTCTACTATGTACTATAGTATATACTGTCTACTATATACTATAGTATATACTGTCTACTATATACTATAGTATATACTGTCAACTATATAATGTAGTATATATACTGTCTACTATATACTATAGTATATACTGTCTACTGTGCACTATAGTATATACTGTCTACTATATACTATAGTATATACTGTCTACTATATACTATAGTATATACTGTCTACTATGTACTATAGTATATACTGTCTACTATATACTATAGTATATACTGTCTACTATATACTATAGTATATACTGTCTACTATATACTATAGTATATACTGTCTACTGTGTACTATAGTATATACTGTCTACTATATACTATAGTATATACTGTCAACTATATAATGTAGTATATATACTGTCTACTATATACTATAGTATATACTGTCTACTATATACTATAGTATATACTGTCTACTATATACTATAGTATATACTGTCTACTATATACTATAGTATATACTCTCTACTGTGTACTATAGTATATACTGTCTACTATATACTATAGTATATACTGTCAACTATATAATGTAGTATATATACTGTCTACTATATACTATAGTATATACTGTCTACTATATACTATAGTATATACTGTCTACTATATACTATAGTATATACTGTCAACTATATAATGTAGTATATATACTGTCTACTATATACTATAGTATATACTGTCTACTATATACTATAGTATATACTGTCTACTATATACTATAGTATATACTGTCTACTGTGTACTATAGTATATACTGTCTACTATATACTATAGTATATACTGTCTACTATGTACTATAATATATACTGTCTACTGTCATACTGTTGACCGTTGCCCACTTGGTTGACCGTTGCCTCCCGTTGCAGGAGGACCTTAAAGCCTGGGTGAACAACATCACCACCAGTATCTCGGAGCACGAGGAGATCGCCAAATGGGGCCAGCCCCAACCAACTACCTCATCCACCGACGAGGGCACGCGACGCGACGGCAGCAAGGCCGACAACAGGTCAGAGCGAATTGAGCGGGCGGACAAAGAGAGAGAGAGGGGCGAGCGGTCCGAAAAGTCGGACCGTGGCGGGAAATCGGAAGCAAAGCGCTCGGAAAAATCCAGCAAGAAGAAGTGAGCTCGGTGGCAACCCAGTTTGGTCGTGTACGAACTCCAGTGCTGTAGACTGGGGAGTGGTGGACGGGCCACTTCCTGTCAGGACAGGAAGTGACAGACTGACCCCCGGATCACCCCCACATCAGACGGACAGACTTAATTTGGAGCAGGGGTGCGTCTGTGTTTGTCCCTCCCTCTGTCTCCTGTGTCTCTGTGAGCGCACAGAAACAGCGACGCCCCCTGGCGTACGACTCAGAGAACTGCAGAGGGGGCGGAGTCACATGCCCGTTACTGAACGAGGGGGCGGGACCTGGAAGGCTGTTAGCTATGGGTGTTGATTCTAACGTAGCTCATACCCTTTTTTTTTCTATAAGTGGTACACATCTGCGTTTTGTCTGTCCATCTGTCCTTCTGTCTGTCCATCTCTGTCTGTCTGTCTGTCCTTCTGTCCTTCTGTCTGTCTGTCCATCTGTCCTTCTGTCTGTCTGTCTGTCTGTCCATCTCTGTCTGTCTGTCTGTCCTTCTGTCTGTCTGTCCATCTGTCGTTCTGTCTGTCTGTCTGTCTGTCTGTCTGTCTGTCTGTCTGTCTGTCTGTCTGTCTGTCTGTCTGTCTGTCTGTTAAGACGTCTCCCACTACGTCTGATCACTCCTCAGTAGGAAAATGAAGCCACATGGTTTTTACAGACACTCAAAGATGTTTCTGCTCAGTTCTTCCACTTCATCCAGTTCATCTCCAAGTCCTCCTTTTATTTTGAAAAACTCCGCTTTAGAACACAAGGCAGTTTATTTTGAATTTCCCAGTGTAGCACACATTCTAACCACACATTTATTTTGGTTTTCTAAACCTTATTGTTTCCTTTTTTCTTTGACTTTGTTTATTAGAATTAATTCATTTAATTTTTGTGTATGTATTTTTTTACTTATTTATTTTTTTGACTGGATCTATTAAATTTATTAAATTACTTATTTATTGAATTTTTTATTGGTCCAAATTTATACATCATTTATACACTAACCTTTAAATGATGATAATCAACATTTTTATTAACTGTATTGTTTGGGCTTCATCAAGGCTATAATATTTAATTATTTATTCAATTAGATTTTGTATTTATGTATTTATTTTGATTATTTTAATTTGTATTAATTTATATCTATATATATTATTTATATTCGCTCTCCATTATCTCACAGGTACGTCACGTGTTTGTTTAACCTGTTTTTCTACCAGAGTGAGGACGTGTGTGTGTGTGTGTGTGTGTGCTCTCCGTGGCTCTCTCAGGTTATTTATGTTGATGTGTGTTCACCGACTAGTGATACGTTTGACATCACCTCAGTCTTCCAGAGTCGCTACTACTTCATAACACACACACACACACGCACACACACACACACACACACACACACACACACACACACACACACACTCAACTATCTGTCTTTATGAGGACATCCTGCTCAGAAACATCCCAGATAACAGAGTGATAAACACAGTGGGCGTGGTCATGTCAGACATTTAACATTTATATTGTTTAAACAGTGAGTGTCACGTATCAATACTGGGATGTTTATGTGGGGAAAATGCAGAATATTTCAACTTTTATTTGTTATATTTCAAATTTTATGATAAAAGGAACTGACACTGATTATGTGGGGATCTTTTTTTTTTACCATTACACCTTTAAAATCTGTTAAACTCATTAAGGTTTCATAAAGTCTCTGATTTAGTGTGAGTTGGGTCACGTTTATAGTGCAGAGATGAGCCCACGCTGTTGTGTGGATTTAAGGGCTTTTATTCCCCTAATCCTGAGACACATATACACAAATGTAGCTTTAACACATCCCACTCCTGGTTCCCACTGGTTCCCACTGAGCAGCGCAGCAGAAGCACTTGATGAAGGAGTATATAATAATAAAGTTAATAAACCTGCAGGAAAGCACAGGAAGTAAGGAACATGATAAGCCAGTTACCATTACATCCAAAACACCAAAATATTGGCAACTGGTGGTCTATGATCTAATTTAGTGAAGCTCCAAAACAAATGTGAAAAAATGACTCTATACGCATTCAAGACTTACAGAAAAACTAACAAAACTAGTCACATACACAACAGAAATACCCAAAATGAATCCGAAAACCTAATAAACAACAGCAAATAATCACAAGAGGACAGTTAAATACACAAATGAAATACTAAAAATTACCCCTGAAAATATCAGCAAAAAAAAAAAAACACGGAGAAAGAAATTTATAAAATGACCAAGAAAACACCCAAAACTAGTGAAAAATAAACCCCAGGACAGAAAAAAAAAACAGAAACGCTTTGATCTTTCCTTGATTCATATTGTTTAAAACTAATATTTTTACCAGTGCCCTGGTGATGAAGCCAAACCTATAGCAGCATAACTAGAGAAGAAAAAAAAACAAAGATAGAAACAATGTGAACAGTTCAATCCCATACTTTGATGGAGGACTGGAAGCGTTGCCATGGTAACCGTCTCTGGGTTACGCTGGTCTTATCCTCCTCACATATCGAGGTTGACTCGACACTGAAACTGTGTAAGAACAGACGATGAAACTGTGTTTGTGGCGTCAACGGTCAGTTTTTGTTTTTTATTCTCGTACAGTTGAAGGAAAGGCTGAGGTTGTTTTTTTCAGCTTCACTTCTTTGTCTCTCCCTCTAAAAGCGCTCAGACAGTGATGCAGTGAAACGTGGAGTTGGACGGAGGAAGGGCGTCTTCAGGGATCACTGTTGTTCTTATGATGATGATGATGTCCAAGGTAGCAACGAGACTTTATGCAACTTTTCCTTTGCACTAGGGACGCCGGCCCCTTGCAGAGCGAGGCTGGGGGGCGGCCGGTGGCAGAAAAAAAGGCTGAGTCATTTTCACACATAAACACTCAGAACAAGCTGATGTTTCTCCATATTTTGGTCTGATCAGATTTTAAGCAACATTTTCCTTTTATTAGTGTAATTTTAATGTCGCTTTGGCAGCTCATTGTGGGTTTACTTTAATTTTATGATTTTTAACTTTCAAAAGAGAGATCCAGCAGCAGTGTCGTCCACTGAAGATATACTTAAACTAGAGCATTTTTATATTGGGTGCCGAATGTAAAAACTCACACACTTTTTCATAGCTGACATATTTTGAACATTTAGTTCATTTTTCTTCCATTTGAGACAGAAATTCATGTAAAACAGCATGTTCTATATCATTGCTAAAATGTGTGCACATGAAAGATAAATGTAAATGTTAAATCTAAGTATGCTGCATATGTTAATTCACAAACTAAATGTTAAATCTAAAGCTGACCACTTTGTATAATTTCTAAACATTTAGCTTTACACTAGGCGATTGATTTAAGATTTAGATTTAACATTTACATTTAGATTTATTTTCATGTTTACACATTTTAAACAACGATATAGAAGATGCTGTTTTACATTAAATTGATAATGTTCAAAATAAGTCGGCTATGAAACAGTGACCGAGTTTACATTTACATTTAGTTTCTGCTTAAGTAACGACGACAACATTGACAGAAAAACTCAAAACAAGTAAATTTGAATCTTAAACTGGCTTTAAAAACAGGTACATTTTTACAATCTAGTATAGTGTTACAATATAATATATAATATAATGTGGATAGTCTGGTCTGGAGGAAGTAAAGGAGTGAAATATATGTCACCGAAACAGTTGAGTGCATATTTTGAATGTATTTTATTTGTATTTATTATTTTTAGAATAAGTCTTTTTACTACCTTAACTTATTTATTTTATTTATTGTGGAGCATACTGATGATTTTTCTTTTTAAAACCATCAAACAAAGAAAAGCACAATCGTTTTATTCTCACCTTATGAAGACGAGGTTGAATCATTGAAGGCCTCTGGTTTCTCTCATTTATCAGGATTATATTCACTAATTATATTCAATGAATAAACTTCATTTTTACTCAATAAATCTAATCCAAATTTCCAAAGATGACCACCGTCCGTCCTCGGCCCACCCTGTCTGTCTGTCTCTGTCTGTAGCTTGATCATGTACAGATAAGTTTGCTCAGACCATGTGAGGAGGAGTTGAGTTTCTGTGCTCACACACACACACACACACACACACACACACGGACAGGCTGCATGAATGACTGTCTCTAATAAAGGTTCTGCTGTGCATGTCTAAGTCCCATCTGTCCACTCTACAATCATTGGAACACTTTGGCAGCGACACCAATGTGGAAAGTTGTGAATGAATGAACCAATAATGTATAAAATCCAACCATCGACTCTGTACAGCTGTTTCTTTGAATTGATAAATACAGATTGTGATATTGAAAGATAGAGAATGTGTGCCTGTGTGTTTCTCATTTGGTCGTTAAATGATTTTCATTATAGAATCAAACTCATGTTTGTTCAGGGGCCAAACACGAAGGAGTTTGATCTTAAATGGGCCACAAACTTTAGGCGGGAAAACGAACAATTTCAACATCAATATCCCCAAGTTTGTACTTTTCACATCGTGTAAATCACGTGTAATCTGGCCATTTAGAGCATCTAATTCGCCCACAGGAGAAAGTAAAAATGACATTGTGTAAATTACAAAATAATTCAGTATATCTCAGCCCCTACAAATACACATGGATATAAATCTACAAAATTTTCCATGCTTATATCAAATATTACAATCATTTTTTCGAAATCCTGTCTTTTTTCTGTTATAGGTTTTAAATATAAGACAGAAAAAAATACATTTGTATCACAGCAACCATATACTTGATAAATTCACTAATATAAAGACAACATTTTTTGAAAATGGTGCCAACCTAATTATAAAAATGTATAGATTTTCTTTAAGCATCGATTGAAATTCACACTTTTCAACCCTCTGTTAAAATTTGTTGTAAAATGTATTATTTATTAATTTATTTCAGTCAAGGTAAAATTTCCAACACGGAGGATTTTCAGGGTCGACAGAACAAAAAACTCTTTCTAAAACTGAATAAAAATAGTAGTGCACTTTACATTTGATGGCAAACCTCAAAGTGCTACAGCATTAAAACAATAAAACACAACATATATTAAAAGACAGGACTAAAAAGAGGCATTAACTGTTAAAATAAGTTTCTGTAAAAAGGTGATATTTAAGTGTTTTCTTAAAAGCTAGCACTGTGGGGCTTCAAAGGCCCTGTCAGCCATTGTTGTGAACAGTTCAGTGAGGTAAGTGGGGGCCACACCACCACTGATGTGAGTGCAGGGTAGGGAGGATGGGGTGATGTGTCCGTGTTTCCCTCATCAGGACCTGGCAGCACTGTCTGAACATCCTGGAGCTTTTGGAGTGAGGAGTGCGTTACAGTTTGGACTCATCCACGCCCCCAGAGGGGGGGGGGGGAGTGACTTTAAGATATAATTGTGACGTCAGCATAGCAATGGAAATTAATTCCATGCCTGCTGACGACACGACCCAGGAGGAGCATGTAGATGGTGAAGAGGGTTGGACTGAGTGTGGAGCCCTGGGGGACCCCACAGGTGACAGTGTGGGGTCCCCCCTCACTGCTAGGCTGAGGTAGGAGTGAAACCATTGAAGGGCGGGGCCAGAGAGACCTGTGTAGTGCTGGAGTTTACACAAAAACAGAAAAACAACAGCAAATTTTGCTTGATTTATTTATTTTCTTATTTATATATTTATCTCTATTGTAGTTAAAGAATTCTAACAGAGGATTTTCAGAGAAATACCAATCGGCTGGACCCAAACGAGATTTCTGACAGTGAATAAAATAACAACAATAACAACTTTCAAAAACAAAAAATAAAAACAAATGCAAAAATCGCTTTTTTTTATTATGTATTTCTTATTTATCACGATCGTAGTACAATTTCAACACGGAGGATTTTCAGGGTCGGACCAGTCTGACGGAACCAACGCCGTCTTCCTGTTTTTGTTCCACCTGTTCTTGAGTTTCCGGTAAGTCCTTCAGATCTTCCTAAACAGCCTAGAACCAGGACCAGAACCAGAACCATGGAGGCCCGGCTCGGCAGCGAGGTTTCCTCCATGGTGGAGTTCGCCATCCGGGCCACCGTCACCGTGTGCGGAGAGCTGAACGCGGAGGAGGCGCTGAGCTCGGAGGAGATCCGAGAGATCCAGCGCTGCCTGGTGCTGCAGATCCAGCAGCTGTTCGCCCGCTGCTCCGCGGAGCTGTCCGAGGAGAACGAGGCTCTGCGGGCCCGGGTGGAGCAGCTGGAGGACGTGGTGCAGTGGAAGGCCGGTCAGCTGGAGCGGGAGCTGGAGGTCCGGGTGGGTAAACTGGGCCGGGACATGGAGCAGCTGGAGAAGGAGCTGAAGAGCATCAGCGAGGCCGGAGGGAAGAGCCCGGAGCCCGGCTGTGAGCGAGGTGAGAGGCGGGGGGCGATAGTGAAAGCTGCTGTTCTCAACATGTGGGGCGCAGATTTTTCTCATCTCATCACTGTGTTGTTGTTATATTCAGAGGTGTCAAAATATATCTGCTCATGTACTGTTACTTGACTTAAATTGTACACAAGTAAAAAGTAGCTCAATTAAATTGTACTCAGAGTTAAAGTATTTTCATCCTTCACGTTTAATGTCGGTAATAATCTTACATACAGTAAACATCTCATTATAAACTTAAAAAAAAAGAGACACAATCTACCACAATCGGAACTTCATTTATTTTACACAAAGGCATTTGTGTAAAATAAAATGTTTGTCAAAATTTACAATTCTTTGAAAAATAAAATAACACCAATGAATTCAGTAAAAAATATAAAACAAATCCTAGTAATAATTCTCAATAATAATAATGATGATGATAATAATTTACTCAGTAACTGTTGGGTGTAGAAATGCAATGAATTAATTTTTGTCTTTTGAAACATACTTAAGTACAAGTAAAATTACTGATTTAGAAATATACTAAAAAAGTACAAGTACCCATAAAATAAACTAAATTAGAGTAAGGTGAGTAGCTGTAATCATTACTTTCACCTCTGGTTAATTTAATCTACCTGTTAAATGTATTTGAGTGTCTGATAAAGCGCTTTTAAATAAAATGTATTGTTATCTGCTGCCTAAACAAACTTTTTTTGCTTTTATTTTGAAAGGTTAAATATGAGGAACAATAACGGTATATATTTTTTTAATCCAAGTGTGACTCAGATTGTGTGTGTTTAAAAACAGGAGGGTCCGTCTCCACCTGTCCTCCATCACCGACCGCAGACTCCGCCCCCAACCTCACAGGCTCCACCCCCAACCCTTTTGCAGAAAGCTCTGAGCTGGTGCTCAGCTCTCCCGCTGAGTCGTCCTGCGTCACCAGGCCCGCCGTCGGCTCCTTGGTGTTCGTGGGCACCGTTGGCTCCGCCTCCACGGTGCTGCTGGTCGGCTCTGGACAGGTTGTGGCACCGCCTTTGGCTTTGTCGTCCTCGGAGACGACGACAAATCACATCCAAGAATTGAGCGACTCAGCAGAGGCTACGCCCCAGGACGCACCCAGTCCCGTGTCCAGCACCGTCAGCGGCGTCGACACCACACAGGTGACAAACTCTTAGTCAGCAGATTAATGATCTATGATTTACAGAACTACACACTGAGATTACGTCTCTGAAAAGACGGAGCACGGATTGAAATCACACAATTATCTTCTTGAAACAAAAATTGACATGTTTTATTTTTTTATTCTACTTTATTTTTTTTATTTGTTCAAACAAAATCAAGCGATGAAACAGCGATTTGACACAGAATATACCCTCACATGAATGTTTTGGGCTGATGCCGTAGTACACACTACAAACTCAATGGGTATATACTGTCTACTATGTGTGTCAAACTCAAGGCCTGGGGGCCAAATCCGGCCCTTTAGAGCATCTATTTTAGCCCTCAGGAAATGACAGAAAAAACATGTGTAACTTATAGAATAATTCAGTAGAAATCTCAGCCCCAAAACACAAACACTGATTGTTGCCACTGATGATTCAATTCTAGGGATTAAACAGTACTTTGGTGATTTAGAGCAGTTTGTTAAATTAAGCGTGAGAAACGTGGGCGTTATCTTTGTCATTAGTGCAGCACTGTAAACAGCTGATGAGGAACTGCTTCTTCCAACTAAGGAACATCTCTAAACTCAGGAAAATGGTGTCACAGAATGATTTAGAGCTCATCATCCATGCCTTTGTGTCTTCACGTTTAGACTTTTATATTGTTTTATTCACGTCTGAACAAGAAGGAACTCTCGTCTGCAATTAGTACAAAACTCTGCAGAGAATTGTGACCCGTACTATTAGGACGACTCACAGATCCCCTGTTCTTCTAAAAGAACTCCATTGGCTGCCAGTGTTCTATAGGATACATTTTAAATTGTGGTTCTAGCGTTCAGAGCTTTGCAGGGTCCGACTCATTACATCAGTATCTGATCCAGCCTCACACCCCTGCTCAGCTCTGAGGTCTGTGGATCGGTATCTGCTAATGACACTTTAAAAGACAACTAAAGACCTTTTTATTTGTTCCAGCTTTTAACTATTAGCTATTTTTGGGCTGTTATGATTTGTTATCCTGGACCTTTTTATAATGTGTGTGTTGTTTTGATTCCAAACTGTGTATTTGTGGCTTTTTGTCTGCGAAAGGTGCTATACAAATAATTATTCTACTAAATGAACTAACAATTGTTGATAATATCAAGGGAAAAAAATTTAAAAAAATAATACAAATTAATCTTTACAACACTGCCTTACACAACATTGAAATGTCAAATCTCACATAAAATCCCACAAGGTCACGTAGCGTGAGATTTGATTTGTCCATCTCTTTGCTGCACATTCAATAACCCGTTTTACTGTGGGAAAAATATCATTTGAATGTGTGACATGACCCCAAAACGTGCACGTGAGGATTCAGCCCATGTCGTATTTCCATTTCAGAATGTGAAGAATGTCATTCTGAGAAATTCTGGATGGTGGGATTTTGCTGACGATGTGACGTCTCGTTGCTACGCATTCAACCACAAGTTTTACTGAGAATGAATTATGTAGATGTGATACTGTCGCAAAACGTTCATGTGAGGGTGTATTTTACTGTGTTTTAGAGCTCTTTCTGTGTCAGTCAGTAAATATTAGGATTTCCGTGTTTTCCTAAATTTCATTTAAGATCAAAATAAAACTTGTCTCATGTTTTAAAAAAAACCCACTTTGTCCAGTCGATATAACCTTTACACACTACTGCATAATACACTGTATTTACTCATATCTGTGTTCTCTGTAGGAATGTCAGGAGAACCAATCCACGAGCGCCACGTGCACGCCTGCAGCAAAACCAGACCAAGGTATGACATCATCACCGATGAGGTCATGGGGCTGACTGTACGACCCTTTTAAATCAATAAAGGCATAATAAACAATAATGCTTCAATCAACACAACAAACGTTTCCCTAAAAAGAGAATTTAAATCTAAGTTCAATGATGTAAAAAAACATTTTATATTTAACGTTTGCATTTTTTGGCTGTGATAATTTCCTGTAAACATGAAGCAAACATTATTTGTAGGTAACACTCTAAGTGTTTATGCAATAAAGCTTCAGTTTCAATGTAAATTCTTGTTTGTCATAATTACCATAAAAATCAGCACTGTTTATAACAATTGGTCCTTTCTGTGTTGTTTCTTTCTCTCAGAGTCGACTGAGAGCCTCGTGCAGGAGGAGACGAGTGAACCCGAAGTGCACGGACCAAACCTGAGGAAGAAGGCACCGCGGTTCTTCTGCGACCACTGCAGCCTCGGTTTCTACTGGAAAGGAGAGCTGAAGAAGCACGTGAAGGTGCACAAGAAGCCTTATCCCTGCGAGCAGTGCGACCGCAGCTTCCTGGAGCGGAGGTCCCTGGAGAACCACCTCCTGCGTCACCAGGCCACCAAAGCGCCGCTGCCCTTCCCGTGTCCGCAGTGCAAGCGCTCGTACAGGAAGGAGGAGTCGCTCCAGAACCACCTGCGGCGCCACCAGCAGCTGCGGCCGCCCAAGCCCTTCTCCTGCGACCAGTGTGGCAAGACGTTCCGGACGCAGCAGCCGCTGGAGAACCACCTGCTGCGTCACGAGAAGTGGAAGCAGGCGTTCCAGTGTCACCTCTGCGACAAGACGTGCAAGACGGCGGTGCAGCTGCGCTGTCACATGGCCGTGCACTCCGAGGAGCGCCCGTTCAGCTGCGCCACCTGCGGCAAAGAGTTCAAGAGCAAAGACACGCTGCGCTTCCACCAGATGGTTCACACCAGCGCGCGCAAGTACAAGTGCCCGTTGTGCGAGGAGACGTTCAAGTACGCACACTCCCTCACCGTGCACAAGAGGAAGCACACGGGCGACTCGCCGTTCGTCTGCAGCGTGTGCGACAGGTCGTACCGCACGGGCACGGCACTGAAGCGGCATCATCTGGTCCACACGGGGGAGAAACCCTTCACCTGCCACATCTGCGGCGCCAGATTCAGCCTCAACAACAACCTGAAGCGACACCTTCGTATCCACACAGGCGAGAAGCCGTTCAGCTGCCAGGAGTGCGGCAAGAGCTTCTCCGACAACAACAAGCTCAAGTCGCACATGCTCATCCACGGCGCGCGGAAGCCCTTCATGTGCGACCTGTGTGGCAAGACGTTCCTCTTCAACTGCCGGCTGCTCATCCACCAGAAGTACGTGCACGCCGACCGTGACGCCGAGTCCACAGGCGGCATGCAGAACCCCAACCAAGGGCGCAAGTCCCTGGTCAAACCCTTCAGCTGCAAGATCTGCCTGCGAGGCTTCAGCGCCGCGTGCTCGCTCAAGCTCCACGAGCGTGGCCACAGCGAGCACAAGGAGTTCACGTGCAACGAGTGCGGCAAGTCGTTCCACAACAAGCACTCGTTCAGCTACCACCAGCGCAGCCACCGCGGCGAGAAGCCCTTCGTCTGCGAAGTGTGCGGCAAGAGCTTCTTCCATGCCGCCAGCCTGAAGCAGCACGACCGCATCCACACGGGCGAGAAGCCCTACAAGTGCGAGCAGTGCGGGAAAGCCTTCCGCACTGACGGGAACTTCTACCGCCACGTGCGGATCCACACGGGCGAGAAGCCGTTTGAGTGCTCTTACTGCCACAGAAAGTTCCACCAGTCCAACCAGCTCAAGTGCCACATGCAGGTGCACACGGGCCAGAAACTGTACTCATGTCAGCAGTGCAATCGTGGTTTCTCTGACCCACGACAGCTCAAGAAACACATCTGTGAAGCCTCGTAAACGCTCCTTAAAGGGATCCTCCACTGTTTATGCAAACGTGTCCTAAAATCTTATAAATGTACATATTAGTAGATCTACGTCCAACAAAACACATTATTTTGCATCATATTTATTGTATTAACTTTTAAAAACAAGACCACTTTACAGTTTTAGAGCCTGTGTTCCTCCATCTTGAAATCATGTGATTGATGATGTCACACGGCCCCACTGCCTGTGAACATTTCATTGTTTTCTATTGGAGTGAAACATTCAGCCTGATTTATAGATCATTTAGTAGATTTTTCAAAAAAAAATAGCAAATTAAAAAAAAAAAAAAACAGGAAAAGTTAAAGATGTTGATATAAAGCTCTTTTTTTAACTGAAAGAGGATAAAAACCACAGGGGGCGACAGTTTCAGCTCTGTGGTTTCGTAGTAGACAATGAAAGAGCTCTCCTAAGGGACCTTTTATTCTCCCTTAAGCAGTGCGCTGACACGCTTTGGTGGCTGAAGTTAGTGAGTAATCATGGACTGTTGAAGGATTACCACCCAAAAGGACTTTTATCCTCAGGGTTTGTGCGTCTTCAAAAGTCTGTGATTTACTTAACTTCAGCCACCAGAGTGTGTCAGTGCACTGTTTAACGAAGAGATATGGTCCCTGAAGAAAGCTCTTCTTCTCTGCTTCATTGACTACTACTAAACCACAGAGTTGGAACTGTCGCCCCCTGCTGTCACAGATTTTTTTTTCGGGTTACAATTGTTTTTATCCTCTGGTAAACAAGAGTTTTACATCGACATCTTTAACTTTTCTTGGTTTTTTAGATCAACTATAAGCAACACAAAGTTGTGATTTTTTAAAAAAAAAAAATAGCTTTTAGATGATCTAAAATCTACTAAATGATCTATAAATCAGGCTGAATGTTTCACTCCAATAGAAAACAATGGGATGTTTAGAGTCAGTGGGGCCGTGTGACATCATCAATCACACGATTTCAAGAAAATGTAGTCCTATTTTTAAAAGTTAATAAAACAAATATGGTGAATAATGTGTTTTGTTTGACATAGATTTACTAATAAGGACAATTAGAAGGTTTTTGAACATTTCAGAAATTGATTTTCTTAATCTGTATCTTTGTTTCCGTAAAAACAATTCAACTTTTTAATTGAAAATTGTGGCTCGTGAATTGGATTAAAAAAAAAATAATTCATAATAAGAGACAATTAAATGCTTTTTAAAAAATTACAATAATGTTTAAGATTGGCCTAACAAACTGAATGATTTTCCTCGCTATCGCTACCGTGCTGAATTTGGTTTGATATTCTCGCTGTGGAATAAATAAGAATGTGTTAATAATAATAATAAATGTAGATGTTAGCACAATTATGTTTCTTTAGTGTACGTTTCAGTCGTAGTGTGGAGGAAGAAAACAATGAGTGCTTCTATTTGTTTTGGAAAACAATCTGCAGCCTGAATCAGGTTTGATGCGGCGTTCTTTGTAATTTGACACCAGGCTCACTCTGGTTTCTATCAATGTGTGGAATGGATCTTTGAAATCTGAAAAACTAAGATTAAGTGTGAAAAAAAAGAAATCTGAATAAAAGGTCTTTGAATGTGCCTAAAAATACTTAGATTTATTTAAAAAGATATTTTGGAATCAACGCTGGCTTCAAAACTATTGTTTGCTAAAGTAATGCTAATCTTCACATACTTTTCTAACTTAGTTTAAGTTATTATTTTTACTGTAACTGTGCAGCTATAAAGGTTTGAAGATGCCTTCTGCTGTTTAATTTAAATGTTCTGTTACTTTCTGATGTATCGCTTCCCCTTGTGATGATTCTGGAAATATTTTTGGACCTGCAATAAATAAATATTTTCAATCATAACTGTGTAATTTATTAATTTAGTCACTGGAGGATTTAAGCTTAAGACATGAACAATCGACCTTCGACGATGTGATTTTTAGACTTGAGAATAGAAAAGAAACGATCTTTATTCTTTAAATAACAGTGAATTACAATGCAAATTAAATAAAAAATTTTTTAAAAGTAATAAAACAAACATCTCAGCTTCAAACATGTATGAAATGAATCAATGCTACTACAGAATAATAACTGATAATACTGAATTAAAAAAAAAAAAAAGCTAATACACAAATCTAAATTCAAAACTGAAATTAAAAAACAGAATTATGATGAATAGAATGACTATAACTAGAATCTATTACAGAACACGCAGTTTGCCTTTGTTTAATGTAATTAATTTTCGATGGAGGGGCAGATGTTATAAGTTTATCCTTATTTCTGCTCCTTTTCATTCATGTTTTTCTATTTTATTTTATTTTCCAATGTGGAGGAGAAATAAATATTTGTTTTAAAATGTCTCAAATAAACAGACGTTCCATGACATCCTGCAGTAAAATCTAAAGTAATAATGGAGTATTAAATTACATTTATTCAAAAAATAACAAAAATAAGAACTCTTATTTTGAAAGTTGACATCGTCGCACAGCGTGTTTCCGGCCAATGTTGCGTTTACGTACCACTGATTTGTTTCTTTAGTTTCAAAAACAGTCATCGTGAAATTTTACTTAACAAAATGTCAGAAAACTCGGTGTTTTTTTCCCAGATGAAGTCTATCATGGAGACGCTCATCGGCGCTGCTGTCGATATTATCGTTAACATGCAGACCGATGCTGCGACGAAGACGATAAAGGTGAGACTTTTCTTATTATTTGTAAACGTGTTTCTGTGTTTAGGGACAGAAATGCTGTGATGGAGGAGATAAACCTCAAACAACAGCAGCACAACAAAGATGGCGGACAGCTTTACTTTATTCTCCTAAAATACACAAAAATAAATATAAAACTGTTAGACAGAGCTAATTCAGCAAAACTAGCACAATATACACGTCACATTTATTTAGAAATACATCGATGTGAAGCTCAATCATTTTTTATTCACTATTTTTCAAGCATTCAACTTATTAAAAAACATTGTCAAAAATAAATTAATACAGAAACATTTACATTGTCTTCAATTTTGTTTCCCTTATCATTTTATCTTTTAAAATCACACCAAATTTGATGCCCAGATATTTTTGTTTTTATTAGATTGGAGTAATTTTCATTTATCCAAGTTTGAAATAAGTCCCAAAAAACAACAAAAGCAACAACAAAACAACCTTATTTTAGCTTCAATATCTCACAGAACACACAGTTATATTATAGAACTGTCAATGTGAAATCTTTTTCATAAAGTCTTATCTAAAGAACATTATTCTCTCTATGTTCAAACTATTTATGCGTAATAAGTCATATTTAATCAATTTTATGAACGAGTTTCATACACAGTCATTAAAAATCCATCAAACAAAAAGATTCTTAACACAATTTTGCAACACTTTACGTTTCCAAAAAGGAGTGGGAGGAAGTACATACTTTTTAATCCCTCTGCCTATCCATAAATCCGTTAATTAACTAGGTTGTCATTATAATCAATAACAACATGAACTCTTCATTTCCCCTAACAAGGTCTTACAAATTATTTTAAAAACACAAACTTACAGTCAACCAAAATACAATTTAACAAATAAAACAAACAATACCATTCATACATAGGATAAACAAATTTACTTACAAGGATTGTCCTCGTTATAGCTTTTGAAAATCTTTTTTTTAAATTGCTTTGCGTATGGTCAGCGTATGGTCAACGTATGGTCAACGTATGGTCAACGTATGGTCAGCGTATGGTCAACGTATGGTCAACGTATGGTCAGCGTATGGTCAGCGTATGGTCAGCGTATGGTCAACGTATGGTCAACGTATGGTCAGCGTATGGTCAACGTATGGTCAACGTATGGTCAGCGTATGGTCAACGTATGGTCAGCGTATGGTCAGCGTATGGTCAACGTATGGTCAACACAAATACAAAAACGTTTCCTGGTTGCACGAAAACTGGCTTTTTTTAAAATGAAATAACCCTCTTAAATTATAAAGTCCCTCTTTTTTTATTAAAAAAATTTATATTATTTGATAATTAATGAGGTCTTAAAGTTTTAATAACAGATATGAATAATAGTTTTCTTCCTTTCGTTTGACAAGTTCAGTGCATTTTGCTCTCGCTGTTTTAATGTTGACGTTTCCATACTTGTCGTGAACCTTTTTTAAGTTGTTTGAGTACAACGTTTATTTGTTTCTAATCTCATATAACAAACGGTCAATATGAACAGATAGTTGTTGTTATTTTAGCTGTAAACACGCAAAACCACAAGAAAAACACGCAATGACCCAAAAAAAACAGAAAATGACACAAAAACACTAAATGTACCTTTAATATGTGCTGTAGTTCCTGAGATATTAGAAGCAGAAAATGGAAGAACAATAAGGACACATATCCCCCCCCCCACCATGGCTATATTTCACAAAGTATTCATCAGATCAAACTAAAAATGTACAGTGGGTCTAATGAATAGTCACATGACATGGAATGACTCTAAAGTACAGATTTTGTGCTTTGAATCAACATGTTTCTTTGTTTTTCAGCCCAGTGTTCCATGCGTTGTGGACATGTTGGCATCAGAAGCCACGAGGAAGGTGAGCTCACTCTTCTCTCAGCTGCTCTCTGCTCTGAGGTCACAGGTGGAACGTCTGGAGAACCAACTAAAGGCTGCAGCAGAAAGCGAGAGAAGCGGCCGCCAGTGGAGGGAGAACGTGCTGAGCGGATGCCCTGTGCTGTTCCAGCAGAGCGGCCTCCTCTACACCCTCAAACCTCTGGGAAAGTTACAGAGAAAGACAGATGGAGGAGGAGGAGCTGAGACGCAGCGTGAACAAGGAGCAGGTGAACATCAAACGTTACCATTAAATAATGACAATTTGCTTCTTTGTGCAACTACAGCAGAAAAAAACATACAATATGACAGAAAAATACACAAAAGGACAATAAACAATACAAAAATGGGGACGACAGATGGAAGTTAGCTCAATAGCTAAATGTGATCTATCCCAGAAGCCCACAGAAGAATAACAGAAACACTCAAATACTGAACAAAAATACTCCAAATGACTCATAACACATAAAACAACAACAATAATGCACAAAATGACTCCACAAACTCTCAACACTACAAAAATATATATAAACTGGTACTAAATGACCATAACCTGGTACGTACTTTTGCATTCATTAATAGTATTAGAAACGCACACTATGACTCCCAAAACACACACGAAGCCAACAAAACAATACACCAAATGACTCTAAAACACACCAAAAATGTACAAAATGAGTCCAAAAACACACAATGCTACAAAAACAACACTTAACAACCATTCACGTATTTTACGGCTATTAATATACATTGTCCTTTCCAAATAAACGAATGAAGCAAGGAAGAAACTCACACAACTATCCCAAAACACACACAATACCATCAAATGATATACAAAATGAGTCTAAAAATAATGCTTAGATTTCTCATGATTCTAAATGCTGACAGTGCAATAAAAGTTGCCAATCTTTGAATTTGAGATAAACGTAATTGAACAACTCCTGTATTTATATTTACAACAGTCATTACTTTAAAGAGTTATTAAAGATGTTAAAACGACAATTGAAGTTTCAGAGATGAAGACTTTTTCTTTTTCTTTCTTCTAGTTTCATGTCCAGATGTGAATCAGGGGGCGTGTCCACCTGAGACACAAGGTGAGATTAAAACGCTGCATGAGTCTAAAAAACCACCAGTCTGACTTTTTCCTCTCTCTCTTTCTCTCGTCCACACTTTGCAGTAGAAAGTCGTGAGTGTGCGGTGAGGAAGCGAGGGAAACAGTTTGTCTGCGACGTGTGTGATAAAAGCTTCAGTCGTCACTTCCACCTGCTGAAACACATGAACACACACGGCGAGCGCCGGCCGTTCGCCTGCGACCGATGTCTCAGGAAGTTCAGGACCGCCGCGTGCTTGGAGCGTCACCTCCTGCGGCACGAGGAGAAGGATCTGGCCACTTTCCGTTGCGCGCTCTGCGACAAGTCCTTCAGAACCAGGACGCACCTGAAGACGCACCAGCTGGTTCACTCGGACCGCCGGCCCTTCGTCTGCGCCACCTGCGGTAAGGCCTTCAAAACCAAGCACAACCTGCAGGCTCACCAGGTCGTCCACGATAACACCGCCAAGAAGCCACACAAATGCCCTGAGTGCGGCGAGAGCTTCCGCTACTCCTTCACGCTGCAATGCCATCGCAGCGTGCACACGGGCCAGCGCCCCTACACGTGCGCGACGTGCGGCAAAGCCTTCACCAAGCGGCAGTCGCTCAGGACGCACCAGTCGACCCACAAAGGGAAGACGTTCATCTGCGAGACGTGCGGCGCCGGCTTCACCCTCCTGCACAACCTGAAACGGCACATCCGCATCCACACGGGAGAAAAACCATTCACGTGCAAAGAGTGTGGGAAGCGCTTCGTCCAGGACAACAAGCTGAAAGCGCACATGCTGCTCCACGGCGCGTCCAAGGCCTTCATGTGTGACTCCTGCGGGAAGACGTTCCTCTACAATTGCCAGCTGAGGAGACACCAGGCCGCCGCACACGAAGGAGGACAAGGACATCTGGTGCGCAGGCGTGTGGGGGAGCAAGGCCACCGCAGGGTCATCTACCGCCGGGACAAGACCAGCGTGGACGTAACGCCGCTTGCCTGTAGGAGCTGCCACAAGAGCTTTGACACGTCCAGCGCGTTAAAGAGACATGAGAGGATCCACACGGGGAGCATGCCCTACGCCTGCGACACCTGTAACAAGTCCTTCTTCTACAAAGCCACCTACGACTACCACCGACGCGTCCACTCGGGGGAGAGACCCTTCAGCTGCGACGTCTGCGGGAAAACCTTCATAATCCTCCAGGCTCTGAAGTCGCACAAGCTGCAACATTCTGGGGAGAAGCCGCACAAATGCGACCAGTGCGGGAAAGACTTCCGGATCTACACCAACTACCTGAGGCACCTCCGCGTCCACACGGGGGAGAAGCCCTACGAGTGCGAGGTGTGCGGCGCCAGGTTCAGGCAACTCGGACACGTCAAGTTTCACATGCAGGTGCACACGGGAGAGAAGCCGTACGCATGCAGCAGCTGCGGAATCAAGTTCTCCGACTCCAGGCTGTTGAAGAAGCACAAGTGTGCAGAGAAAGATCCAAAAACATCTGGAAACATCATCTAAGTTTAATGACGCCTTTCTATCTTAAACATTATGTCGTAAATACTGTTACATAAATACTTACAGGTTCATCCACACTGTGTTTGATTTCTACGTATGCATCCTCACCTCAACTATACAGTCTATGTCTACATGCCAACAATTTTACCAACGTAAACACGCTCAATATTTCACTTGTTTTTACTATAATTAAGCAATATCACACTGTAGGTTAGTTCAGTGGTTCTAAAAAAATGCGCAGAAAAGTCATTAAAATCTGATGTAGAAGTGTCAGAAATGTAGCAAAAATACATTAAAAGGAGCAAAAATATGGAAAGAAAAAGTGATGAAAATATGTTAAAAGATGGTGAGTTTGTGTAGTTGCAGAAAAAGGGTCAAAATTAGCCAAAATGGGCTCAAATTGTTGAATAAAAATATTTTTAGTTTCTTGAAGGCATCCGGTAACCCCCTCAAGTGTCTCGTGACCTCAAATGGGGTCCTGGCCCCAAGGTTGAGACCCCCTGGTTTCGTGAGTTAGTTGATTTAGGTAGTCACAAATATCTATAAAATACTGAACTGTTAATGTCACACAAAAGTAGTATTAAACAGTATCTTACATGATATATATAAATACTATATATTTGTAGTCATTGTGTATATATATATATACACAATGAATGAACGCAAGAATAACAGAAATACTCAAATAATGAAAACACCAGAAAGACAATATGACCGTTCTCGCGAAATCTCGTCTAATGCTTTTGTTTTGAAAGGTCTGAACCAGGAAGAACAACTTTGAGTTTCCTCTCGTGCTTATAATTCAGAAAGAAGAAGAACGTTTTTAATAAACTGTGTCAGCTCCTGTTTACTTTAGAGTCTCCGACTCGGAGGTCGGACGGAGTGTGAGCGACATGTCGGATGTGGAGTCTCAGGTTTGTTCGGTTTTATCGGAGACGGTGAACGCGGCGGTGACTGAAGTGGCCAAAGTTATCGAAGCCTCGGACTCTGCTCACGCCGGACAAAGCGCCTCGTGTTCGGCTACGGACCCTTATCACAGCCCGGCGGAGGACCGGGTGAGTCTTATAACACCCCCTCCTCACCGAGACATCAGCTGATCATAGACCTAGCAGAGCTAGCTCTAGACATACACAGATAGATGTAGTTATACACATCATAGATAGGGATTCACATAAACTGAGTTTAAACCAGTTCCTGGTTCATTAAAGCTGGACCAGAACAGTCTGTGTTAAAGCTCTATGTAGATCCAGACTACAGGACCAGGCCCATCTAGCTGCTGTATGTCTACACACACACACACACACACACTTTTATCTTTAGTGAGCCACAGATTTTATGCAGGAAAACCAGGAATGTCAACATTGTTGTTCCCTCGTTTGCACTTTTACGTATATGTAAAAAACAGAAAATCCAAACAATAAGTGACAGATCTGTCCCAACAGGGTCTACACTTTACATTTCCTAGATTTTGTGACAAATGTCAATTTAACTAAGGGAAATACTGTGATAATTTGAGGAAAATGTTAATATGTTGTAAGAACCGTTTAACATTAAAAATGACTGTCATCATGTGAAAAAGCACCTGCGTTTACACAAGGCGTGGCTACGTTAAATGTATGCATACACAGCGCCCCTCATTGGCCAGTGTAGGTCACGTGATAGGTGCACCACGTGACTTAAAGATCCGTCAGTTGTATTTTAGGTTAGAATTATTTTTAGCTACCCCTTTTATTTTAACCCTAAACCATGAAACCAGGCGCTGCAAAAATGTCTGCCCACTGCTCCTCAGGTGTGGGTTAAATGCAGAGGACAAATTCCATGTGTGTAACAACATTACATGGCCAATTAAAGGCAAAAGCCCCGATTTAATCTTTAATCTTAAAATGTTTATTTATATGTTAAAAGTTTACCTGTCAAGTTTCAGATTTGAAAATACGGGAAATTTTCTGGTGCCCGCTACGAGCCATCCGCCACCACAACCACGCTCTAGTATCTACAGATAGACAAGAAATCTAAAATAGCCACTAGTCAACTACTCACTAAAAACAATTACAGGCCTCAAAACTGCCATCATACGTGACTATTTTTTCACTGTGTGCGAGTAAATTTTTATCTGGTTGCATCTGTGCGAGTGCGTAGGGTGACCTTATTTTGAAAATCCAAAGGAGGAAACTTCCTCGTCCTCTGAGTCTTCCTCCTGTGAATCAGGGTCTGACAGACACTACACGTCGCTGCCATGTCCTCAAACACACACTGCTGACTCACCAACACTGGGGGCGTGAGATGGCGTACCACCTGTGTTACTGGTGGTAAAAGTGCAGCTTTATCTGATGACGGACAGGGAGGGGGCACACGTGTGCTCACATGCACTGATTCACATGTTGAAAGGAGAGGTGGGGGATCCAGGTCCATGCACAGATTTAAACATCTAAATTTTTACGTGCGTACGTCTGTCTCGGGATTGAGACATATGCTTTTTTCACCCAAGTCTTTGTACATGAGGCCCCAGGTGATCCCACATGGGGTCCCGACCCCCAAGTTTGAGTCAGTGGCTCCTGAATAGATTTATTTCTATAGTTTTTATCATTTCTGGCCGTATCACGCCTGGGCTGGGACCAAGGCTGACACTTTGAGTTCATTTTCCTCTCTCTCTCTCTCTCTCTCTCTCTCTCTCTCAAGTACTTCCTGTAGTGCCATCGTGTACCTCTAGGGGTACACGTACCCCCAAATGAGAAACACTGGTCTAATGAGTCGGCTCCTTCATGGTACTTCTCTCTGATTGTGCTGTGGTGTCCACCAGGTGCTGCAGTTCACCATCTTCATGGCGTCTCTGGCTCAAGATGCTGCAGAGAAGATCTGCAGGCTTTTCCACGAGTGTTCGTCAGTGTTGCAGCTCCAGGTTAAAAACACTGCAGTGTCTGTGAAGGGAAAGTGTGTCCACGCTCAACAACATGAGGGGGTTTGTGCAGGTGACGCAGGGCGAGCAGGAGGTGGAGGAGCTGAAGAGGAGACTGGAGAAGGCAGAGCTAGAGCTGAAGCTGGTGTCGGAGGAGCCGAGGAGCAGCGGAGTAGAAGGAGACCCTCCTCAGAACTCACAGAGGAAGAGCTGCAGAGGTCAGAGGTCGTAGATCCACCTACACAACACTAAATAACCACTGCCATAATAGATATGATGATCTGTTTTAGATAATAAACCATAAATAGGTAGAATTCTTTTCCCTAATTTTGACTTTTAAAACAAAAACAAGGAGTGTCTTACATTTTAGAATTAAATGGTAAATCTATTTGAAATTGACAAAAAATGTTCAGTTTCTACTTTTTATTTGATGTTTTTTTTTTTTGGAGAAAAAAAATCACTGTAAACTGGACAACTGTAACATTAAAAATTACATTCTTTTACTTTAATCATAGACTTACTGTATTAAAGTAGATGTGTTCCTGTCAAAATAAAATGTTAAACAAGAACTGAATCCTCCATGAAGACATTTATGAAATGTAGCTTTTTCACTGGAACAATGTTTTTTATTCTTTACAAACATTTTTTAAGATGTTTCTCTAAGTGAGGAATGAGTTCATCTACAAAGCTTTGCAGGAAGTCAATCCATTGTTAGCTTTGCAGCTAGCGGTGCTGGCTAAGCTAGTACACAGGTTCAAGGTTTATATTGTGTCTTTTCTAGTGGATGCATTCTCAGATGAAGCTTTATCCAACATGTGTAGTGTACATGTGTACATATTTCATATGTTTTCTAACTGGCTTCTCTTTGATTTGTCACAGTGATCAGCTTTGATGCTGCAGCGCAGAGATCCCCCATCATTCATCTGTTGAAAAGCCATGTTTACCAGGTAAAATAAGTTGCTGTTTTTGATGATTTATATTCAACTGAGTAAGACTGTGCGATATATCGTCGTTCACGATATATCATCAAAAACATTCTCACCAGTAAGAATATGTCATCTCATGATAAAAACGATAAATGCCCATGTTGGAAATTAGCAAGGGCCACTTGTCCCTCAATTTAGCCAAGAACGCCCCAAAAAACCTTGTTCCAGGGACTAAACTTTATGTTGTCAATAACTTATTATTTTCTGGAGCAGCGTTGTTCACGGCAGCTCTGCAGCGGAGCCTCCACGGTGTGCACCAGCTCTCACACACACACAGACGACGGTGATCGTCACGGCTACCTGAAGCTACTTTGATGTGATACATCATGAACCACTACTGGGTTAAAACCAGATAAACATCAACAAATTGAACCAATCCTAGTTCCTCCATCAGATCCACCTAAAGTTCTACAAATACAGGGACAGAGATGAACCTGTAGCAACCATTATGAACTGGAAACTCAACTAAAGCTAACTATGCTAAGCTAACACACCGACACACAGACTGGGCTAAGAGCTAACGCTAACCACTCCATATAAGGAATAATAGACCAAATAAAAAGAACACGTCTAACTGTCATAAAACCATAGATTTATTTATGGTCAGATTTAACACTTGTATGGAAGAATAAAAACTAAACATGTCACACATTGTGTGAAATAAATATTAGCATAAATAATAATGTCACTATTCACAATTTTTTTATTATATTTCACGTGTTCACAGACAAAGCTGGTCCCATTAGACTAATGTAACTATTGAGATTATTACACATAAATATACTGAATGATTACATCATCGGCTTGATCTGGTTTAATTATAGGAAATCAAAGGGTTACTGTAATTTTCAGACTATAAAGCACACTGTTTTATTGGCCGGATAGTATAAAGTATAAAACCACACAGTATGTATAAATGCACACATTTAAAACAGTGATAAAGTGTCAACGATTGTCTGAAAGATTATTGCACTGGGTTTGTGATAAATGATAGATTATTGCACTGTAATTGTATTAGACTTATTGCAGTTTAAGAGTCATATGACCTTAGGAATGATGATTGTCCTGCACTGCAGAGAGAAATGTTCATGGTCTGTTTGTTTATGTAAAGAATAATTAACGGATCTTTAGGGTCGAGAACACCACGGAAAGATCAGCCTTTAATTTTATTCATGTCCTTAAATCTAAGCCGAGGTCTTCTTTGGTTTCTCATGCCTTCGTTCCACTGAGAGTAGATCAGCTGTCTTAGCAAACCCTGATTCACCCATTTCATGAAATTACTTACAAAAAAAGGTTTTAAAGTACGTACTGCTGACTTTTACATTAGCAGTAGCATTATCTTAGCAGAGCATCAAAGTTCTCCAGTGACGAGGACAGGACCACAAGTTGTTAGTACGCCTCAGCACCCGACTGGGATTGGTCACATTGGACCTTGAACACATCTTGTTTTTCATTCTGTAAGATGTCTAGTTTCTCACCCTCCTCACTGGCAGGCAGTGGGGTTGTCGGTTTAGTCACCGGCATTTCCACCTGCGTTAGGCAGTACCGGGCACATGGTACCAGTCACTTAGTTTGACCCGACTCAGATATAGCATAATAACTTATTGAAAACCAACTCACTTTAGTGCTCATAAATGAACCAAACATGACCAAAGTTCTACAAACATTCAAAAACTGCATCAAACTTACTCTGTGCAGCCCGTCCTCTGACGTCACATGGTGAGGCGTTCAATGCACCTCAGAAAGTACAGCGCCAAACAAATGGCTTTCAGACAGTTTAGTTTTAGTTTTTTATAATATAAAAAAAACATTATTGCCATAATTTCAGTGTGAAGTAAAGAAGCTGTGGACGTTGATGTCCTCACACACATTTCTAGGCTTCAGGTTGTGACGTTCTTTTGCTCCTCCTCCTCCTCAGGACGCCATACAGATGGTCATCATTAAAGAAGAAGGACCCGAGGGCTCGACCGATGCCGCTCCTTCTGACTCTGGTCCACAGACCCACGACATCAGCCATGACAACAACCCTGACGACCTGGTGTGTTCATCATGTGACTGATGCCCACGGAAATCTCATTAATCAGTTTTTATGTTTTACTTAATTAACCTTTGAGGTCATTAGTATTGAATGATGTGAAAGTTTTATGTTTACAGTTATGTTACTGCCTTGTGAAAGTATTCGTCCTCCTTGAACTTTTCGACCTTTTGCCACATTTCAGGCTTCAAACATAAAGATATAAAACTAATTTTTTGTGAAGAATCAACAACAAGTGGGACACAATCATGAAGTGAAACGAAATTTATTGGATATTTCAAACATTTTTAACAAACTGAAAAATTGGGCGTGCAAAATTATTCAGCCCCCTTAAGTTAATACTTTGTAGCTCCACCTTTTGCTGTGATAACTGCTGTAAGTCACATGGTGTTTGTTTCTATCAGTTTATCACATTGAGAGACTGGAATATTTGTCCATTCCTCCTTGTAAAACATCTGGAGCTCAGTGACGTTGGATGGACAGCGTTTGTTAACAGCAGTTTTCAGTTGTTTCCACAGATTCTGGATTGGATTCAGGTCTGGACTTTGACTTGGCCATTCTAACACCTGGAGATGTTTATTTGTGAACCACTCTATTGTAGATGTAGCTTTATGTATTGGATCATTGTCCCAGTCTCAGGTCTTTTTCAGACTCCATCAGGTTTTCTTCCAGAATGGTCCTGTATTTGGCTCCACCCATCTTCCCATCAATTTTAACCATCTTCCCTGTCCCTGCTGAAGAAAAGCAGCCCAAACCATGATGCTGCCACCACCATGTTTGACAGTGGGGATGGTGTGTTCAGGGTGATGAGCTGTGTTGCGTTTACGCCAAACATAACGTTTTGCATTGTTGCCAAAAAGTTCTATTTTGGTTTTGTCCACCAGAGCACCTTCTTCCACATGTTTGGTGTTTCTCCAGGTGGCTTGTGGCAAACTTTAAACGACACTTTTTATGGATATCTTTAAGAAATGGCTTTCTTCTTGCCACTCTTCCATAAAGGCCAGAGTTGTGCAGTATAGACTGATTGTTGTCCTGTGGACAGAGTCTCCACCTCAGCTGTACATTTCTACAGTTCATCCAGAGATCATGGGCCTCTTGGCAGCATCTCTGATCAGTTTCTCCTTGTATGAGCTGAAAGTTTAGAGGGTCTTTGTAGATTTGCAGTGGTCTGATACTCCTTCCATTTCAATATTATCACTTGCACAGTGCTCCTTGGGATGTTTAAAGCTTGTGAAATCTTTTTTATATCCAAATCCAGCTTTAAACTTCTCCACAACAGTATCTCAGACCTGCCTGGTGTGTTCCTTGGTCTTCATGATGCTCTCTGTGCTTTAAACTGACCTCTGAGACCATCACAGAGCAGGTGCATTTATACGGAGACTTGATTACACACAGGAGGATTCTATTTATCATCATTAGTCATTTAGGTCAACATTGGATCATTCAGAGGTCCTCACTGAACTTTTGGAGAGAGTTTGCTGCACTGAAAGTAAAGGGGCTGAATAATTTTACACGCCCAATTTTTCAGTTTTTTATTTGTTAAAAATGTTTGAAATGTCCAATAAATTTCGTTTCACTTCATGATTGTGTCCCACTTGTTAATTCTTCACAAAAAATTACAGTTTTATATCTTTATGTTTGAAGGATGAAATGTGGCAAAAGGTCGAAAAGTTCAAGGAGGGCGAATACTTTCACAAGGCAGTGTATATAACCTTTGAAGTCATTAGTATTGAATGATGTGAAAGTTTTATGTTTACAGTCAAACCAGGACTCTGAAAATGACCTTATATGGATTGTGATGCATGATGGGAACATTAGCAATGCTTAAATATTAGTCACTTTTATAGCTATTTTTAGCATCTTTCAGACCTTTCAGGGACATTTTACAATTTGAGCTCATTTTTACTTATTTTTACCCTTTTTTCGACAACTACACCAAACTTACCATATTTTAACATATTTTCATCACTTTTTTCTGCCATATTTTTGCTTTTTTTAATGTATTATTGCTACATTTCTCCCATTTCTGACACTTCTACATCACATTTTAATAACTTTTCTACACATTTTTTCCACTTTCCAGACATGTTCATCACTTATAAACCATTTCTACCACTTTTACACCTAATTTCACATATGTTGACCTATTATTGTCACTTTTATCCTCTTTTCACCAGATTTCATGATTATTTAGTCAATCTAACCACATTCATGATTTGTCACGCCCATTATTTGCCAGTTCAAAATAATCGTTCCTACTTTTTAAATTATTTCTCAATTTCTGCCACTTTTAAGTTAATATTAATGGAGCAGCTGATGTCAAGTTACCACCCAGACTTTAAATGAGCGCTGCCTTCTTATAACGGACTTCCTGGTTCCTTTTGTTCAGGTGGAAGCAGAGGATCTAGATGGAGCTGACTCAGCGTTTACCACCAAACCCAAACGTGCCTCCAAGCCTCGGCGAGCGCCTCCAAGTCGTGGAGGCTCAAGTGCAAAAGACATGGTTCTGAGCTGTAAACTGTGCAGGAAAACGTTCCCCACGCTGCTGCAGCTCAAAGCTCACCAGGCCGTGCACGACGCTGACAAACCATTCCACTGCTCCCAGTGCGGCCGAGGATTCTCCTTCAAGCAGAGCCTCAGCGTGCACATGCGGCTGCACACCGGTCAGTCACAGCAGCAAATAGTTTTGTTTTTTATTTCTTCTTGTTTTTGTATTTTTGTGTATTTTGAAGTTAGTTTAAGCGTTAGTTTGTATTTCTGTGTCATCTGTGTTTCATGTCATTTTGTCTGTTTTTAAAGTCGTTTCTGATGTTGTGTTGGGTGTCATGTCGATTGCATATTTCTAGCTAAATAGATATACGGGATGCTGGCCATGTGCGTCTTGATATACAGTATGCTAGAGTGGAATGCTGAATCAGCAAAATGTTAAAGTTAAACTAAAATTTTTGCCCCAAAACCCTTTTAGAGTTTAAGTCACATGTGTTAAACTCAAGGCCCAGGGGGCCAAATGCGGCCCTTCAGACCATTCAATTTGGCCTGCAGGAGAAAAATATAAATTATTTATTACAGATTTACACCCGTTTCCACACAAGATTAATAAATGTTTGTCATTATATGTATTTTTGTTGTTGTTTCATGTATTATTTCTCACTTCTTGGTAGTTTTTTTTTGTTTTTGTGTATTCTTGGAGTCATTTGGATTATTTTAGTTATCTTTAGTGTAATTTTGTTGTTGATAAATGAGGACTACTGTCTTTTATTGAGTAACAGACATATTTGTACACATGAATGTCGTCTCTGTTGACCTGTTCACTCACAGGTGAACGACCTCACGCCTGTGAAGTTTGTGGAAAAACTTTCACCGCCAAACACTTCCTGAGGAACCATCTCCGCCTTCACGCCGACGTGCCTCCATTCAGCTGCCACCAGTGCGGGAAACGCTTCTACCGCGCCCACGGCCTGAAGTTACACGAGCGGGTTCACACGGGTGAGCGCGCCTACACCTGCCAGTACTGCAGCAAGAGCTTCACCATCCACAGCAACCTGCAGCGCCACCTGCGCATCCACACGGGCGAGAAGCCCTTCAAGTGCCTCACCTGCGGGAAGAGCTTCAACCAGGCAGGCACGCTGAAGGGCCACCAGCGCATCCACACGGGGGAGCGGCCCTTTATCTGCCAGACGTGCGGCCGCACCTTCGTCCAGAAGAGCGCCCTGAAGCTGCACCAGACCGTGTCCCACTGGGAGGAGGAGCGGCTCAGCTGCGTGGTGTGCGGCGCCACCTTGGCCTGTAAGAACTCGCTGCGTCAGCACCTCCAGTCGCACACGGCCAGCATTCCGTGCGCTTGCGTGCAGTGCGGCCAGACGCTGAACTCCATCACGGAGCTGTGGGAGCACCAGCAGCACCACCACCGCACGGTGCAGCGGCCCCACAGCTGCAGCATCTGTGGGAAGAGCTTCACCTCTGCCAACTACCTGAAGATTCACATAAAGACGCACAGCGGGGAGCGGCCGTACGCCTGCGACATCTGTGGACGCTTGTTCACGCAGTCCTGCAGCCTCAAGTCACACAAGGTGAGAATAAACTCAGATAATTGAAACGTATTCCTGGAAAGCCCCTTGAGATGTAACAAGATGAGATGTGACATATTACAGTTACAAACTTGTTTCCAAACATGTGAAAAACTTTGGTACAGTTGTGGTAAAGTGGGCTTTTTTGTACAGAAACATGCGTATCTTTGGCCTAATGTTTATTATTATCACCAAACTTGCTGCAATTGATGTCCTTACAATAGTTTAATTATTTCAGCTTTTATAGCCTTCCCTACTGATAATTGGCTTTATATTTAATGTAAATCTCTAGTTTTTTGGGTGGACTACAGATTTCTGTATTTAAAACATGATTTATTTTCACTCAGTATCATATATTTCTGAATCATCTGTATCCAATAAGGGTCCTACTTCAATCTGAAAAAAATTAGCCCTGTAGGTCATGTAGAAACTTAGAAAAACGTTATTCGTTATGGGTTTGTGATTTTAGGAGAAAAGAAGCTGGTGTTTAGCTGTAGCCAGTTAAGTTGATCATAGAGTTTATATGGACATTTTAAAATCAATCTACACAGTGTTAAACAAAACATTGAGTGAATTAAGATGCATGTTATATGTATTGTTGACAAACTACATCTGCATAGTCAATTATAGGTGAAATAAGCTGAGAATGTTTTTTCTTTCTTTACAATTTGAGGACCAATAGAGAAACATTAAACATAGAATATGTGCGTTTTAATATATAATCGATTTGTGCTTTGAAGTTTAAAACAGGGTCCAGCCACATTCCTAGATATTGTCACTGAGGAGCTGTTATCAAAATGAATATTTAAGTCTTCAGCTTGGAGAAAATAGTGAGTGCCAAAAAGAATACAAAAAGTTTTTTTCATATTGAGCTTTAATAAATAAGAAAATAGAGAGAAGTATCATCAGCATATAAATTAACTTGACAATTTGTAAAACATTAATAAAAATAAAAAGGGAACCAAGAGTAGTGAAGACGAGAAGTGCCATGATTGTTTGTGACGGACGTTCTCTGTTGTTAATCCTCTCGTCTTTCCTTTGAAGGTGGTTCACACGGGAGAGAAACCGTTCAGCTGCAACACATGCGGCAAATGTTTCAACAACTCGGGCAACTTAACGCGACACCTGCGGATCCACACGGGCGAAAAGCCGTACAGCTGCGAGACGTGCGGACGCAGCTTCAACCAGGCCAACAGCCTGAAGGCGCACATGCAGATCCACAGCGGAGTGAAACCCTTCATGTGCGACAAGTGCGGGAAGAGTTTTGCCTACGTGAGGAACTTAAAGGACCACAAGTGCTTCTACGTCTGAGGAAGAGCGTTGGTGAGACGTGGGCGGAGTTAGCTGAAGCTGGTTAAATGGATCCTTCACTGTTTTTACAAATTTAGCCCAAAACCTTTGAAATGTACTTATTAGGTCTATGTGATTTTGCACTATATTAATTTTATTAACTTGTATAAATAGGACTACTTTACAGTTTTAGAGCCTGTGTTCCTCCATGTTTAAATCATGTGATTGATGATGTCACACGGCCCCACTGCCTGTAAACATCCTATTGTTTTCTATTGGAGTGAAACATTCAGCCTGATTTATAGATTATTTAGTAGATTTATAGATTATTCATTAGATTTATAGATTATTTAGTAGATTTATAGATTATTTAGTAGATTTATAGATCATTTAGTAGATTTATAGATTATTTAGTAGATTTATAGATTATTTAGTAGATTTATAGATCATTTAGTAGATTTATAGATTATTTAGTAGATTTATAGATTATTTAGTAGATTTATAGATCTTTTAACAGATTTATTGGAGTATTGAGGAAAATTTAAGATCTCGATGTAAACCTCTTTAGTTTACAGAAAGAGGATAAAAACAGTTTTAGGGTCACAACAGTTTTTATCCTCTTTTGGTTAACACGAGGTTCACATCAACATCTTTAACATTTTCTGTTTTTTTTAGAGCAACCAAAAGTAGCACAAGTTGTTATTGTGACTGGAAAATCTACTAAATAATCTATAAATCTAATAAATGATCTATAAATCTAATAAATGATCTATAAATCTACTAAATAATCTATAAATCTAATAAATAATCTATAAATCTAATAAATAATCTATAAATCAGGCTGAATGTTTCACTCCAATAGAAAACAATGTGATGTTTACAGGAAGTGGGGCCTTGTGACATCATCAATCACATGATTTAAACATGGAGGAACACTGACTCTAAAGGTGTAAAGTAGTCCTATTTTTAAAAGTTAATAAATGAATATGGTGAATAATAATGTGTTTATTAGACATAGATCTACTAATAAGGACATTTAGAAGGTTTCAGGACACATTTGTATAAAACATAAAGGATCCCTTAAATATTGAGTCAGTTTTGCCGTAAAAAAGTAGGTCAGAAATAAAACGCAGCATCTTCTGACTAAACAGACTAATGATTTGTTCTCCATTTCTCCAGTTTTACTTAAGTTTTTGTAACTTAAAAAACCCACACATATGATCTCTTTTTAAGTGACTCATCAACTTCTCTTTAATTTACATTAGGGAAGTTCATCAAGATCTTATTTTCTTCAGTGACGTGGAGCCAAACTGTAGCAGGCTTTTACTGACACTCACCAACACATGCTTGAACACAGAGCAGTATTTGCACTTCTGTGGAATCCCCCCCCCCCCCCCCCCCCCCCCCCCCCCATTTTGTGACATAAACATGGAAATGTAAAAGTGTTATTTCTTTTATTTATCTTCATAAGATGCCAGAAACCTTGAAAAATACTTGGACTTTAAGACATCAAAGACCAAAACAGACGTATCGCAATGAACAAAACTATTGGAATTTTTCCAGAAACTAAACCATTTATCCCAGAAATGGTTGCAATTACAAATGCTTTTGGTATACACGTGTTTATTTCCTGTATGTGCATTGAAAAAACACAAAAGAAGAAGAAAAAGCAAAGATTTACATATGTTTACACAAAATTTAAAAAATGACAAGACAAAATTGTTGGCACGCTTTTAAAACTGTGTAATTAATTTCATCGTTTAAACTCACAAGAAGCACGTACAAGCATAAACTATCCTGTCTTCCGTATTAATACATTACGATACCACACGTGAGATCATTTCTTCTTCTGTTGTGTGTTTGAAATTTATGGAAGCGTATTGCATTCACTTGAAAAAATAAAATCTAGTTTTTCTGAATTTTTTTAGTCTGTTTTTTGGTCTATTTTTTTTTTAATCTGTTTTTTGGACAAATTTTTTCTGAGCGCAGAGGGCTTTTAAAACAACAGCTGCATTCATTTGTTTATTGAGAGCAAACATGGCCGGCTTGTTTAATTTGATAATAACATACTTTCAACTTTCTTTAAGACACTGGGAGATATTTCTATCTTTAAGCCATAATATTGATAGCATTACAATTACTCTATCAACGTAAGCAGGCTCCTAAGGACTTAGTGGTTGTTCAAAAGAAGAATCTCGCGAGACATAGCAATGTTCCTCCTGAAAAACCAAAGAAAAAAATTTGTCCAAAAAAATAAATTTTTCAGGAAAACCAGGTGTTTTTTTTTTTTCAAGTGAATGTAATTCACTTCTGTAGAATTTGACCAAAGATCCAGCTACATTTTTTGCTCCGAGTGCAAGAAACGTGCTTCCTTTGCTGTGAGGTTCTTTCTAAAATGATGCTAAAATTATAGCACGAAAGTTAAAGTTACCAACACGAGTTTTTGTGTTTTATTTGGATGTAGTCTTGGGGTGTTCAGTCATTTTATTGGCCAGTGGTTGGACCAGTCCTGCCTTCTGTTCTTCAGACTTTCCAATTTCATTCAATGTCTGAAATAAAATCATCTTGAATTGTGATCTGTTGTGAAGTTTCCCTAAATGTCTGTCATGTTGGAGGACGCTCCAACCTTTTTGTCAGGGATATCAAACTCATTTTTGTTCAAGGGCCAAATACGGACCAGTTCAAAATCAAGTGGGCCACAGGTTTTAGGTGGGAAAATGAACAATTTCAACATTAATGTGGCCAAATTAGCACTTCCAGTTATAAATTAACTCAAAGTATGGAAGGCATCAACAATATCTAAGCAATAAGTGAAATTAAATGTCCTTTGATTTATTTATTTTCTGACCATTTTGGATGGAATTTGGGGAGATATTGTGGAATAATTTCAGGAAAACTGCAGGATTTTTGAAAAATTATTTCTATGAACAATTTACAGTTGAATTATTTTGTAATTTACACAGTGATCATTTTAAACACTGTCCAGGTTTGCACTTCCATGTAGACATTACATATAAAGTATGTAAGGTACTGGCAATATCCAACCAATAAGTGACATATATCCTGCTGTGTCTTCACTTTCATTTTGGGAACATTTTGTGGAATAATTTGAGGAAAGGATTTTGAAAAAAATGATTTTCTTGTTTTTATTCTCAAGTTTAGCAAAAATAGTCTCCAGCAATTGTTGTGGCATGTAAGGGACAAGCAGGTACTGATGAAGAAATAAGTAAATACAAAGATTTATATCAATGAATACAAAGGACTATATATGAAGTATAGAAATGATAATACAGTGTGACAGAGATAAATCACTTTTATAATAAAAAGCACAACATATTTGTTCTTCCACCTGAGCCCCTCGGGGTAATTTTGTGTGGCCCTTTAAAACAAATACTCAAAATGACAGAAATATACAGAAAATAACATCAAAAACATCTGGAATGAGAGAAAAATACACAAAATTACTCTGTAATTTAAGAAACTCCAACACCCAACAAAATGACAACAAAGACACGTAAAATGACAGACGGATACACAAAATTACATAAAAACACAGTAAATTACTCCAAAAACCCACAAAATGACAGGAAAAAATGCACAAAATACTGAGAATGTCCTGGTGTGTCCCGTAGCGTTACCAGCTGGGATTGTTTCGTCCAATCAGTGGCTAATAGTGAGAAAAGGTCAGCTAAGTGTGAAAGGGTGGGGCATGTTTTTTAAACCAACCAATCAAAAATCTTTTTTCTGCAATGTTGAGCCACGATTAATAAAGGTTAAAGAAAACTAAGAATGCACTAAACTGAGCTGTGGCAGTTACTGTGGTTTTACAGTGAAAGCTGATGGAAGGAGACGTTAGAAACAACAGTTACAGAAAACCAAACCACAGCAGAGAGTGAGACACGAGGCAACGCAGTGTGAGCTGAGTCAGCTTTTCCACAGGAAGCGATGGCGAACCGTTCTTAGAGGCTGTGAAGTTACGATGCAGCGAGGACAAGTCGGGCTGTGAGACACTAGAGAAGAAGAAGCAGGAGGGATTGTCCCCCAGCAGATCTTTGTGTTCATCCACCCACTGACTCACATAAAGGACGTCCATGCTGGTGCAGTCCCACATGTTCCCTGAGAGATAGATCTTACTGAGGTTTTCCAGAGGCTCCAGGGTCCCGTTCTCCAACACCCTGAGCCGGTTGGACCTCAGAGACAGGTTCTTCAGGTCTCTGGATCCCTGAAAGACACCAGGCTGTAAGTGGTCTAGTTGGTTTCCATCCAAGCTGAGCTCTCTTAGGACAGAGAGGTCCTTAAACTGCAGCGGGTGTAAAGAGGCGAGCTGGTTGTCAGAGAGTCTAAGCGTGGAGAGATTCACTAATCCGTCAAACACAGAGGGATGAAGCACACAAAGGTGGTTACCATCCAAGTGGATTTCCCTGAGACTCGTCAGCTTGTGAAAAAGTCCCTGTGGGAGGTACTTCAGGCTGTTGTTCTCCATGTAGAGGCTTTCCAGAGATGTTAACTTGGAGAACACCTCAGGATGAAGCTCCTGGATGTGGTTGTGCGACAGCTGTAACTCTTCCAGTTTAGTGAGCGAGTGGAATATTCCAACTGGTAACTCAGAGATCTGATTGTTGTCCAGTTCCAGCTCCTGAAGTTCAGACAAGCCGTTAAATACATCCGGGTGAAGAGATTCTAGTCTGTTGGCAAACATGTCAAGAAACTCTAGACTTTCCATGTGGGTGAAGATGTTTGGAGGCAGAGAGGTGATGTGGTTCAGACCCAAGTGCAAATCTGTGAGCGACGACAAACCTCTCAGCGATCCCTCTGACAGAGAGCTCAGATGGTTGCTACTCAGGTCCAGTCTAAGCAACAGTCTCAGGGAGGAGAAGCAATCATCCGGCAGGCTAACGATACAATTCTTCTGTAAGTAAAGTAGCTCGATAAAAGGAAGACGCTTCAATGCGTCACTGGGAACGCTGAGTAGCTGGTTACTGCTCAGGTCGAGGTATTTCAAACTCGCCGCTTCTTTGAAACTAGCCGTAGTCACTTCTCTGATCTGGTTACTCGACAGAATAAGACTCGTCAACATTCCGGAGCTATTGAAAACATCGTTTCCTATTTGTGCTATCATGTTATGGTCGAGGTGGAGGGTCTCAAGTGCAGGAGCTCCTTCCAGTGCTCCAGCCTGCAGCAACTGGATCTGGTTGAAGTTAAGAAAGAGTTTCTCCAGATTTACTAAGCCATGGAGGAAACCTGAGGGCAGATGTTCAATTTGGTTCCCACTCAGGTCCAGCACGGTGAGAGCGGGACAGTTTACAAACTGACCGGCCCTCAGGAATGTCAGGTTGTTATTGCGAAGGAGAAGCTTGGACAGCCTGGTCATGTTGGGCCACAGGGGTTGGAGGGAAAAGAAGAGGTTCAGCTGATTTTTGGTCAGATCCAGAACCTGCAGGAAGGAGAAATGACTAACTTGAACAGAACATTGTCACACCAACCAAGAGGCTGAAACCTGAGGAATCATCTCTGATCAGGGTTTTAATGGCCGATACCAATCAGACAACAGTTTATACCAAGTGCTAACATAACATGGAAAGATATGAAAACATCTTGAAACTCCGACTTTGGTTAGAGAATTTCATTGAATTAATTAATAGTATTGTTTTGATTTTTTTTTTTTAAATCAATAGTTAAATTGCTGTTGCTTTTAATGAAAAAGGTAGAGGCGGTCGCATTGTTCTCTGCTCCCACTCTCCTCCTTTCTGCCCTTGTTTTGTCTTCTGTTTTGTGGATCTAATAGGAGACTCTCTCTGCACTTTATCCAAAAACCAAAATTATGGAATTAGCCAGCTGGTCTGTCAATGCAATTGATCAAATTTTTTCGACAAAAAGACCGGGCAGGGGTGAGCCCGCGTGTCCGGACAGAACGTTTGGAGCCAGATACACGGTGGATTCCTGGAATAAGTGAAAGGTCATGTATCTGTCCATGCTTTCCGTGGAGGACGTTTTTAATTTTGTTGTGCTTCTAAAGAGTTACAATGACAATAAAATGATTCTGATTCTGTAAAGGACATTTACATGATTAGATTTATGGTAGCAGAGATCTTGCTGATTGGAGCAGGCAGCTTTCTGAAGTCTGTATCACGTTGGCAGCTGTTTTGCGAAGGCTTCCAGTCATTTCTGAAGGATGAGGCAGAGCACTTCACACTCAGACAAATGTGATGAACGAACTCGAAAATAAGCAGGAGTCTACTTTGGAGCGTTTACGCGGAATTGAAATTAACTTGGAAAGTCTGAGTGTTTGGCTTCCAGTTTGAGGCCATATTATTGGATTTTACTGCTGGAGACCAAAGACTAAAGGCTACTAAATGTGTGCGAGTCTCACCTCTCCTCCTGTTAGTTTCTCATTTTTGTTATAATTACGTGGCACCTCTCATGCCCACGATGACCCACAGTTCTCCGTTCTTGTCCTCCCATGTTATATGTGACTGTCTTCTCATGTTTGTACAGCACTTTGTAATTTTCATCTGTGAAAAGCACTTTATAAATAAAATGTACTTACTTACTTATTTAAAACTACTAATAATTTTAAAATACTACACCTACAACTACTTCTGCTTAAAATAAAATGATATGCCTTCTTAATATGTTATATGAAGTTTTTTGTTGTTGTTCAGTGATACCTCATTGTTTAGATGTGGTTATAGCTGCAGTTACAAGGTGAACGTCACTGATTTTAAGGACATTTTTTGCTATAATAATGAAAAGAAATTGCGTACAATGTTAATGAAACTACTAACAATACACTTGTTTTTCATCTGCTGTAATGCTAGTTATATATCATAAAATCTTTCTTTGATGTGGTGGTTTTAATAGTGGTTCTGTTCATTTACATTGACAGAAATTGGTTGGGATGTCGAGTTAGTCTCAAATAAGATGGCGGCCAATTTGGACCATTCCGTATGAGGCGCCGATTGTAAAGTATAATGCTAAAATAAACTTTTTGCAAATTTAGCAACAAATAAAAGCAATAAAAAAAACGTATGTTAATTATTTATCTTATTTTTACCAAATTTACAGCAATATTTGTGAAATTTGTGATATTTACTTTTCCTATAAAATTTTAATCTAAATGTTAGATCTAAATGTCACGGGTGAAACTAAATATTTAGCTAATATGAAATTCATTGGAAGTACCAAAATAAAATGTTATTTACACAAACGAGCGCTACCCGCGATCTTTTCAGACGAATTGATTGCACTCCACATTTAGATTTAACATTCAGTATTTTGATAAAAATGTGACATTTAGATTTAGTTGTAATATTTAACATTTAGATTTAACAATGACGTCATATTTTTACAAGAAAAACAAACATTGCATTTTTAAACTTGGTTTGTTGCTAAATGTTGTGAAAAGTTTTGTATTTATTTTAGCCTAAACAACTTTACAATCGGCGCTTAATAATTCCGCCCATGGTTGAATAGCGAACATGTCCTTTCTAGCTCTCTTTAAATACTTTTATTTACCGTTTTAGAGCGGAAATACCGGCTGTATCTGGCAACACACGGCAGTTTTTCCGTTGCCAGATTTCGTTACAACGTTTATCGGTAAGTGGAGCGTAAATGAGCGGGAAACTAAAATAACACAAATAACAAGTCACACATGAACTCATTAAATAGTTAAATCTGCACTCTGCTAGCCAGTTAAAACATGTCTAAATGCTAAATTAAACCTCTGTTTTGACTGCTTTGTTAGCACATGCTACATACCTAAGCTAACGTCGGTAAGTAGATTATTATTATTATTATTTTAATTCTCTCTGTGTTAAGATGTTACTTTTGATGATTTCCCGTCACAGTTTGATGGTAAATCTGTGCACAAAGTACATGTTTTGTGTGTAAAAAAGTATTAAATACAGAGACAGAGAGATTGTAAATAGTTGAATAAAGTTAATTTTGAGCTGTATCTCACCTAAAACACAAAAATAAAAAATATATTACAATACAGTGTACTTTATTTTTAGATACCACGTGACTGGAGTAGTTGTTTGAAAGTTTTTCTTTTATTTATGCTGTTATTACATTATTGTTTTCCTCTCTAGCATATGGCCCAAATTGTATTTTTTTGTTTGTTTTCATTGTATTTCTGAAATAGAAAAGGTATATTTGTTATTTATTTATTTGTTTTACAGTAGAAAAATATCATGTGATATTGTCCCAAAACATGCGTGTGAAGGTTTGGTCCATGTCTTTTACTGTACAGCTATTTCTTATTATTATTGAAGGTGAACAAAGTCATCATATCGCTTCAAATCTGTCTGTTTTATGTATCCATTTACCAAGACTAGTTCATGTAAATGTATATTTTCCTAAATATGCATGTGAGGCTTTATTCAGTGTCAGACTGTAATTTCTTCTAGATTGTTCCTAAAACATCATTAAAAAAAAGCTATTAACAAATCAATGTTGTCAAATGTTTATGATCAGATTTTTATAATCCATGTCCACGCACTTTGGTCTGAGAAGAATGTTCTGTAATTATTCAATAGTCACACTGTAAATTTGTAGTTTGATTGGATTAATAACTTCTAATATCTAAGGAACTACACCACATAGGAAACTGAAAAAGCCCCAAAGTTGGGGTCCAAAATAAAAATGAAGTCTCATAAAGAAAAATTGTTTTATATCCCAAGAAAGAATAACTTTTATACTGTAAATTAAAACAGAAATCAGATTTTTTACATACAGTTATGGGCCAATAATAAATGAAGACCCAAACATGTTCCAGCCCCATCACTACATTATCCATATCTCAAAAACTATTCATCAGATCAAAGTAAACATTTAAAGTGTGCTTATTGAATAATCACGGAACAAATGGTACAAGTTTGATCATTTTTTGAGACCGAAGTGTGTGTAATATTTGTTGAAATGAAATGGAATAAACCTTATTAGAATGACTAATGATGGGAGCAACCTACAGAGTACCCACATAAGGGCATCGTTTTAGCGACAAAAAATCATCTTAAAACAAGAAAAACGTGATCATTCACAAATTCCCTGAATGAATAATATTTCTTTCAGCTTTAAATCAGAAGATTTGATATATTTCTTATTTCTCTTCCATCTTTGGTACCTGTAAGTTCTCCAGGCCCTGCTGTGGAACGTTCTGTATCTGATTGTCAGAGATGAAAAGCTGCTCCGTGTCTGAGGAAACCTGGGGGAAGTTCTCCAGACGTCGCTCCTCACATCTGACGATGGTGAGTTTGGAGAAACAGTGACATGTTGGTGGACAGAGTTCAGACGTCCACACTGAGAAGCTCAGAGAGGCCAAAGTCAAAGCTGTCAGCAGCATCGTCTGCACACACACATTTTAAATACTACACGTTTGTTTTAATACAATCCAAAGGCTTTGTTGTCCTTACAGTATATGTAATGTACTGTAACTGTAAGAAATCCTCCACTCAACATGACAACACTGTTCTCTGTACGCTTTCCCAGTAGCAATGAAAGACCATTAAGATGCACTTTAAACACATAACGTAGTATGTGCTCCATTCACTGTACTCTCCATAATATTTTATTTTATTTTATATACTTTATTTCATCATTTGTATACAGAATTGATTTTACTTGTTCACAGCTTTTTATTTTTTTTGAACAACAGTGAGTGTTTATTTCTTTTAAATTATTCATAATTTAATCATCTGAAAAGAATTTAAACAATTTATTAAAATTGTATTATTTTGATAATTTCAAATACTTGTAATATTTAATAATTTCAAAATAATTTTAATAGTACTAATATTTTTGTTATTATTTAATTAATAATAACAAAATAATCTATAATTAACATAATAATATTTAAGTTATTTTGAATGGTCTTAAATATTTAATAACTATTTTGTATTTGTTATTGTTTTACAAAGACAGATATTTAATATATTTAAACAAGATTTACTGTTTTTTTCTTTTAAGTTATTTATTGATTATTTCGTAATTTTAAAATAATTTGAGGTTTTTAACCATTTAAAATAATTTGAATTATTTAATAACCATTTTGATTTTGTTCTTGTTTTCCAAAAAAACAGATATATTCAAGTTTTAAATTGGCAGGAATAAAATTACTGTGATGCAAAATGGCACAAACTGAGTTATTAAAAAAACTGCATTTGGAAATGAATTTGTACAATAATACATATTCATGTTTTACTGCTTGTTAAATCTTAAAACCTCTGATTTATTGCTGTTAACATCTCATTCATATACTGTAACATCTATTATCTGATGTTGTTTATCAGCTCTTTTGAATTGAAATTGAATTGAATTGAGTTTGAAAGAGTTTTATGGGTTTGTTGTACATTGTTCCTGCTACAAATCAAAGTAAAGAAAAGAAGGAAACAGACTCTAATGTGGTCAGACCTGTGAGGAAATGCATAGAAACAACATATTTGCATTGAAATAAAATGATTGTGTGTTTACAGATTTTAAAACACAAGATTTCCATGTTTCAACCACATCAAATGTGTGTATAATAATGATCTGTATGAACAGATGTGTTTGAGTGAAAGTATGAACTTACCACAGCTGAGAGCAGAATGCAGAATGACTGTAACAATGTTCAGTGGTTTATCTTCTATCTCACACACAGGAAGCAGCGGCTGCTCAAGGCCAACCTTTCAATGTACTCAACTCTCTCCCTCTGTGTAAATAAATACATGGTTATTATTTTATTATTACTATATTTAAATTGTAGAATATTCTTTTGTTTAAGGTTCAAAGTTCCATAACCCATGGGTTCATAATAACTGAGTCAGTTGTTCTCGTACCTACTGTTGATGACTATTGGTTTCTGTTTGAGTGACGTCACCTTTTCTAATATTCCACACTACAAAATAAGTCATAAATATATGAAGGATTCATATCAGTATCAGCTAATCCTCAAGGCTGTAATATCACTATTGTATCAGAAGTGAAAAAGTACTAATGTTGTAGTCCAGACCAAATCTTAAAGGACTCCTGACTCCCTGAAGATCATTAGAGACCAGCACTGATTCCTGCTATTTTTAAACTTTTTAATAATGTGATAATAACACAGAGAAGAACGAGATAAAACAATCCTTTATTCATTATTTAATCCACCCTGTTATAATGACCACAACCTTCCTTAATGTGACTGAGTGACGTGTGTGACACATACACACACACACACGCAAGCAGGAGAGAGAGGCGGAGCTAAACATGTCCACTAACCACAAAGAATACATTTGTAAAATCACAGCAGAGGAAACACTCTGTGGTGTGTTGGTGACAAGACATGTTGTTTTTTGGCAGAAATACTTTTAAACACTTGCTGTACATTCAGCTGATATAAAAATATTGTTTTCAAATATGTAGAATAATTGTGAATTTATCAGTAGTAGTTTTAATATTTTAGTTAATTTTTTGCAGGCACCTTTTTTGTCCGTCAGATGTATTTAAAAGAAACTAAAACTAAAGAGAGAATGTTATTTAACTGTTAAACCTTGTCATAATTTTATTTATTTATACATATATTTTCTTAATGTTTATGGTCTCAGTCTTGGTCTCGATGCTTTCTGTGGTGTTGAACACAACACTACTAAGTACTAATAAATACTGCAATAAGAATATTCATTAATAATTTATTGTCTTCATTCATTTAGTATTTTTCTTGTTTTTATTTATTTTTGTTATATAATGTAATTCAAAGTAACCCTCCTATTATTTTTGGTGTTTATTTGATCCCATTCAATGTTTATCATTCAAAAACTGAGTGGACTTTATTAGTTTTGCTTCATATTTCATGACTTTTCCTAATTTGATGGGTACAATTGATTAAACATAAAATGATCATGATAATAATTTTTCATTGTGATGAATGCGTATTGTAAGCATTGGTGTTCTTTGGGGTCAATTTGACCCCAAGCTGTTATAGCTGTGAAAAACTTGTCCATCTGTGTGTAACATCCCCATTGACCTGAAGGTGGCGCTGCAGTAAAGGTCAAAGGTCATATCATCACCACAACCAATTGGGTTCAAACTCTAGTGCTCATTAATGTTGTCAGCAAATTTCCAGATAAATGAATTCTAATGTAAAAGTTTGTCCTGATGGTGGCGCTAGAGATCAGGTTAAGGTTATTAATGGCTTATTTATGTATTCAATACATAAACAAAATGTTTGACAATAAAACTTGGTCAACAATTTCATGAAAATCATTTATTTGAGACAAATACCCCTGTGGGTCAGATTGACCCGAAGGATAAAATGTGTTTATGAAGGTAAATTTATTGAAGATGTTTATACAATAATTACAAATCCTTACATTGCAGAGAGATGTTATTACGTGATTGATAGAAAACTGTAAAAACTAAATAAAGATGCAATTACAAAAAAACCAAAATAGAACAATATGTTTACCCTTCATTCTTTGGTTTTTCCATTTTTAAAACCAAATCAAAATAACAAACAGTGGTTATTTTGTTTTTCTGACTTAAAAACAAAACAGAAATACAGAAAAAACAAAAAACCAGACAAGCAATATTTTCTGTTTTTTCTATGTTTTTTTTTTTTTCTAACTTTGTTTGGATATTTACAGAGAAATAACTGAAGTCCACCTCCCCAGGTCCTGCTCCAGGTCCTGGACCAGGTCCTGCTCCAGGTCCTGCTCCAGGTCCTGGACCAGGTCCTGGACCAGGTCCTGGACCAGGTCTACTCATCCACTGTTTAGGATTTATTTCTGCTCATGTTTTCATTCAGTCTGTGGATGTTTTAGTAAAAAGCTGCTCATGTTTATGTTTTGATTTTGGGTGTTAAGGTCAAAATAGTATCCAGATAATCTAATGACTGACTATCAACTGTGAGGCTGGTGTGAGGAACAATACATGTTAGAACTTCTACCATTTGACACTTTTACAAAAACAATTACAGCTTTTTTGAAGGCAGTAAAATGTTTATTTTGCACGTCATAAATACTGCTAACAGCAGCCGTCAACGCACACGGTAGTTGATCACAAGAAACAAGGAGCACCAGTAGATTCATTACACCACCTCTGGTTCCAAATATGTGCATGTTTTACGTAACATCCATTTTTATGTTTTGATTTATTTATGTAATAATAACATTTCAATATACCAGTAATGTGACTTATTGTGCTTCTTTTTATGTCAGTCACCAGATTGTCTGGATACTATTTGGACCGTAACACTGATCGGTGAAGTTATTCACAGATTCAGACTTCCAGCATCAATAACTCTTTAATGACACATAAACTACACCCCTGTCATCAGTGTGAGGTGGACAACATGATACAACATCATTTTATATCAAATGCAGCAGAATAAAAGTACATCTCGGTTGTTCTGTGGTGAGAATAAGACATAAAGCTCTCGTCTTAGTTTCTCCGTAAATATCCAAATATCAAACAAACAGAACCAGATTTAATTTTAAAAGAGAAAAAGGTTTTAAATTAACAAAACAAAACAAAAAAACAATCAGTTTTTTCAATTTTTTAATTTGGTTTGTTTGTTAATATATGGTCGTGATATTTAATATGTGACTATGATGTGTTTCAGCTCCTCTGACCTCTGACCTCAGCGTGAAGAGAAGGACGGATCAATGCCTGTCGGAAAATCACACACACACACACACACACACACACACACACACACGATGATGTGTCCACTGTCTGCTTTCCAACATCCATTATTCTACTGCTGCGTCCTGCTTCACTCCAGTGTATCTCCTCCTTCCAGCAGAACCATTAGAACCAGTAGAACCATTAGAACCCAGTGGGCCTCCCAGTGTCTGCTGGTGTGTTCAGGTGTGTGGGAAAAATGAGGCCCTGGTTTCGCTCCAACAGGTCCAGATCAGTCCAGGTAAGAATGTACTTTATTATCTTTTATCAGTGGGAAATATTAATGAGCAGAAAGCTAATGTATTTATTTATTCACTCATTTACACATTTATTGATTTACCTTTTTTATGCTTTTACCAGCATTTATTTATTGATTGATTTGTTGTTTGTCTATGAACAGTTTTACTCAAAATATAATTGATTGATTTTGATGAAATTATCAGGAAACTTTATAAATGGGAAAAGGAACCGATCCAGATCAATTTACTGATTCTGGATCACTTTAAATATAATCAATGAGTCCTTATGTTCAGCTCTTTAAACTGGTTCTACAGCACCTCCTACTGGTGACTTTGTGCCTTTAAATGATTATGGTCCCTTAATCCAGGGACCATAACGAGACACTGGGAGGGCGTCGCCAGATTTTAGTCCTTTTTTGCTCATTTTTACCTTTTTTCTACAACTACATCAAACTCACCATATTTTAACATATTTTCATCACTTTTTTAGCTCCTTTTAATGTATTTTTGCTACATTTCTCCCACATTTTAATGTATTTTCTACGCGTTGTTTCCACTTTCCAGACACGTTCAGCACTTATAAACCATTTCTACCACTTTTACACCTAATGTCACATATGTTGACCCATTATTGTCACTTTTAACCTATTTTTTTTACCATATTTCATCATTATTTTTGCCAATTTAACCACATTCACCATTTGTCACGCCCATTATTTGTCAGTTTAAACTAATTGTTGCTACTTTTTAAATGACAGATCAGTGATCCAGATTAATGGTGAATATCTGACAAAGATTCTGAATGGATTTTCTATCCACACTTATTTATTTATTCATATTAATTTGTTTGTTTACTTATTATTTTTGATTGGTTGGTTTAACTAACTGGTACACAGTGAGGGAGCTGTGGTTCATTGATTCCTTATGGCTCTGATGTTCAGTGTTTATATAATGGATTTACAGTCACACTGTTTGTTTTACAGCATTGACCACAGTTACAGGTTAGTTAGTTACATGTTTAGTTAGTTTTCATCATGTGGATCATAGTTAGTTTATTTAACTAATGCTGTACCAGCTGTAATGTGGACATTGTTGTGAATATAATGAGTTTAGTTTGAAGGAGGGTTGTTTGGTTATTACAGTAAATGCTTCAGTTATTTTTATTTGTCATGTGAAATTGGTGATGAAATGTGTTTTTGTGTGTTTGTGGTTATTTATTCATCCATCATCTGATCTCTGCTTGTTCAGGGTTGTGTGGGTACTCAAAGGGGGCGAGGTGGGGGTACACCCTGAACAAAGTACCAGTTCATCAAAAACTCTGATTCACTCTTGATTCACTGCAATCTGGAGACGATCCATTTCTTATCTTAACATATGTGTTTTTGGATGATGGGAGGAGAACGGAGTACTTGGTGAAAGCGAGAGAACATGTAAACACTAAAAGGACCACCTATAGGCCTTTAACCAGGAGAGTTACACTACGAGTCCAATGAGCTGTTAGTTTATAAATACATTCCATCAGTTGGGTATAAACATCTGATTTTAATTTATTTCTTGTCCTGAAGATGAGAACTGAACAATATGGATGGATGGACAAAATGCATCCTAAAACACGCGAAATTACAAAATAATAGACAAAGGAACAATGAAAAAACACAAATTGACTCCAGAAACTGAAAAAACTACAAAAATTACTCCAAAAACCCTAAATGACAACAAAAATGTACCAAATTACATCAAAAACAGAAAAAAATGACAGAAAAATACAGAATAGGAAAACAACAATATGGATGATGGATGGATGGATGGATGGATGGATGAGTTGTATGCTGAATCATTCTGTAGATTGTGACCACCAGGGGGCGGGGCGTGTTCAGAGAAACTGAATTGACCTGCTTTTGTCAAGCAATCGTTCCTAAAACAAATAAACAAAAATCACTGCAAAAGCACATAAAATATCGGGAAAATGCGCAAAAGGACAATAAATACACAAACAGACAACATGAATGACTCTAAAAACCCAAAATGACAACAAGAATACACTAAATAACTCCAAAAACACACAAAATGAGAACAAAAATGCACAAAATGCATCCTAAAACACGCGAAATTACAAAATAATGGACAAAGGAACAACGAAAAAACACAAATTGACTCCAGAAACTGAAAAAACTACAAAAATTACTCCAAAAACCCTAAATGACAACAAAAATGTACCAAATACCACCAAAAAATAGAAAAAAATGACAGAAAAATACAGAATAGGAAAACAAAAATATGGATGGATGGATGGATGGATGATGGATGGATGGATGATTTGTATGCTGAATCATTCTGTACAATGTGACCACCAGGGGGCGGTACGTGTTCAGAGAAACTGAACAGTTTTTTTTTTATTTCTTTAGATAAAGGTGAAAAAGTCCGTCACATATTGATAAAAGTCTCTGTCATGTGTATAACATGAACTATCTGATCGGCTTTGGGCTGATTAGTGACTATATATAAGTAGAACACTCAGTTCTTTGCTCAGTACTGTGAATCCTAATTTTCGGAGGGGGCCCTGAAGGCAGCACTGCCCCCCCTTCTTTTCTCTCTGTGTTTTTCTGGATCGAAAGGATCGGATCGTGGATCGTGTCTGTTTCTATCGGATGTAGTGATTCTATCCGCCTGCTGAGGCTCCACAGCCTCTGGAGGATTTTATTCTTCATCTGGACTCGTTTTATTTCAGTTTTCCTGCAGAAATACTTTAGTGCTCGTTATTTCCTTTTAGGAAAGGTTTGTCCAGATGTAAAAGCCAAACCTGATCAATGAGGCGATCATTGGGGGGTGGGGTGGGGTGGGGTCTGCTGTTATGTTAGTATGAAGCCTTTGGGGGGGGGCTGATGTTTTTATATGCTAGAATAATAAATGCTGCTCTCGGGACAGACGTGACGTAGATCACAGCGCTTTTACGCATCGTATCCACATTTAAAACTCGGTGTTCTACTAGTGCTGCCTTCACGGACCGTGACCATGAGGATTGTATGATCAATGAAGATTGTATGAGCAGTGAAGCCCCCTCCTCACGCACCGGGCCTGGTGGGACTGAAGTGAGAACACAAAGCCGCAGTTTGCGCCTTTCCTCCGGGACGCACAGGGAACATGTCTTTACGCACCGCGTTACCGGGAAACGAGCGGAAACCCGAGCACGTAAGTAGAGCTGAACAGTCAGACTGTGTGTGTGTGTGTGTGTGTGTGTGTGTGTGTGTGTGTGTGTGTGTGTGTGTGTGTGTGTGTGTGTGTGTGTGTGTCAGACACCTATAACATGCAGTACTGCAGCCCTCCAGGACACTCCTCCTCCTGGTTCTGCACATTCCAGTCTTTCTGATCAATGATTGATCCACGTGATTGATCCACCCTGATTACCTCTCACACCCTCATTCACTCCAAAAACTATAATGTACCTAATAATAAAAAAAACAGACAAATACACAATAGAATAACAAAAATATACTAAAATGACTCCAAACACACTAAATAAATAAACCAAAATTACTACAAAAAGACAAAAAATTGAATTTGTGATTGTAATTGGGATGGAAATTCTATAAAAAGTGTGAATTACAATTGAATGAAATGTAAACCTGTGTAACCATGTTACAGTTCTCTGGCTGACACATTCATAGTTATTAAATGATTCAAATATGTATCATATCATTTTTCCCACTACCTGTCACTTCTCTTAAAGATATCGTTTAAAAAAATAAGTTAAAATCTAGGCCTTTAGTGACACATTAAATATATTAATACCAATATTTTTATTGATTAGGAATCCTAGCAATGTCACCATGAGATAAAAAAACAAATTAGATGATAATATTTTACAGCTGTTATCATAAGAGATGCTAACACAAGAGGGAGGTTATGTTTTATTAAAGGCTCACTACATGTGATTCATTTTGAATAAATTAACTTTAATAATTTAGGATGTAAATGTAATTGATTTCAGGGGAAATTATAATTTAAGCTTTAATTGTAAAATGCTGGTCAGCGTAATTGTAATTGAACATGGATGATTGAAGACGTAATTGTAATTTAAAAATGTAATTGACCCTGACATGCCCCTCCTCCTGATCAATGATTGATCCATCCTACTTTCCTCCTCCATCACCTCTCATTCACTCTGTAGTGAGAAATGTGCTGAGTCAGGGTGGGAATGGGCGTGATCATGTGGACCAACATCATTAGTGCTGAGTCATCAACCTGATCATCTTTTTCATTTAACACATGAAACTATTTTTCCCACGGTTTGATTGACAAGCGTTGCAGAATAAAAAGCTAATGTTTGAGACGTGTCGTTAGCATCATTTGTCTGATTTTAATAACACTTATTCCACCTCATGTCAATAGGAGATTACATTTGTACTGTATGGCTTTAACCTCAATAGAATATTATTAGTTATTATTATTATTAGGGATGAGCCATATGCACCAAAATTCATATCTCAGTATTTTTACTCAAAATGAAAATACTCAATATAAATCTCAATCAGTTTTGCCAGAAAGACGATTCTAGGTCAAACGTTCTGATGAAAAATGCCACACAGACATATTTATTAACAAACAGCAGCACAAAAGGGGACAGCACGTGTGAGTGAGTTCTGTAGTGTGGCTTGTTTAGGGGCAGGTCTGTGCTTTTTATGCTGTTTTGAGAAGTAGTGAAAGCAAGTATTCTAATACAAAATAAGCTATAAAATAATAATAAATGAAACCAATATAAACGATATTGTAATTTTCTATATCGCCAAAATAGAAAACTTGATATATTGCACAGGCCGTTGTATCTCAGAGGACGATTGATGTTTGTAGAATATAATATATATTTTATGGTCATATATGTACAGATACATGTCTCTTTGACCACTCAGTTGTATTGTCTATGCTTGGTAACTTCAATGGTACTTTATTCCAGACATTAGCCACATACAGTATGTTCCTCTCTATGTTTATGTTTGTGTGTGTGTCCAAAGCAAATACACAAATTGACTTCTAAAAAATAACATATGTAAATAGTTCACAAAATTACCACAAAACAGAATTATACAAAATGATTCCAAAAACAAAAAAGATCTAAAATAGAAAAATACACTAAATGATTACAAAAATGATGTTAATAACATTAAACACGTGATGCAAGAACAATAATGTGAACAAAAATTACTCCATAAAACACAGAAAATCACAACAAATAATCACTGCAAAAACAGAAAAATCTCATCAGAAAAACACAAAAACCTGTTTATTGTTCTTACACACAATAAAAACAATAACGGAGGTAGAGTGAGTCAGCATCTGAAGACCACCACCCCCTCCCTGCAACGATGATATATGTTGTGATGTTTTCACATGTCGTACCACCCCTACTATAGATGAATATTTGCATGTCATATAGAATTATTGATAAATTCATGGATTTAATATGAAATAAGTTGACAACTTAATGTCTGCTGTCCCTTTATAAGCTTTAGTTTATCCTGTTTTTTAAAAAAAGGTGTTTTTTGTGAAAACATCTACAACTAAACTACTTTAAGAAGACGATCCTCCGTGGTTATTCACCAGTAGGACTGTAACCAGTGAACCACTCATCACTAAAGGTGGACGTTACTAAATAAAATCAGTTTATTTAAATATACATGATGTGGGAGGAGCCGAGATAAGATAACTTTACTTAACTTAAAGGTTTTTCTTCTCCACTTCTTCAGAACAGTCTTTGTGCTAATTTCAGAACAATGGATGCTGGTTTCTTCTCTACAGTTTATGTGATGTGGACCTGATGATCATTTCTTCTCCTACAGAGAAACTGACAAAATACACTTTTAAAAGATCCTGGTTTTCAAAAGAGCTTTTATTCCACAATGGCCTCAAATGTGGTAAATAATTACATAGAAATCATTTGTGATGATTGATTAAGGTAGAATATTGTCAAAATTTCAGTTGAACACTACTCTGCAGAATATGACGAGTTGAATAACTTTAAAACCTGTGTTCTGTCGTTAGCTTCAACCACAGTCACAGCTAATCTCTGAGCTGACATGAGGCTAACGTGTGTTTTGATGATCCCTAGACAGAAAACTTCTAGTATCTTTCTAATATAGCAGACATGGGTTCAGGGGGCCACAAGTGACCCCAAAGGAAAGTCCAAAATCACAGAAAAATACCCAAAAGGACAACAATAATGTACCAAATGACTCCAAAAACAGACAAAATGACAGAAAAATACACAATAGGATAATAAAAGTATACAAAAATCAAGCCATAAACACGAAACGAATAGACAAAAATGATTGCAAAAGCACACAAAATAGCACTACAAAAATACATGAAAGGACAAAAAGTTAACAAAAGCACAACAAAAATATGCAAAATGACTCCAATTACAGACAAAACTACAGAAACATGCACAATAGGCCAACCAAGATATACAAAAATCACTCCAAAAACACAAAACGATAACAAAAACACACAAAAAGTCAGAATAATACACTATTGGACAACAGAACTCCAAAAACCCCAAATAATAACAAAAATACACAAAATGCATCCACAAACACTATAAATGACACAACACACAATTTGACAACAAAGACACACAAAAAGAGAGGAAAACATGCAAAAGAAAAAGAAGAATAGACACCCTTTGTTGTTTTCTGTTAATGCTCAGATTGTTCCTTATTCTGACATTAATGTTATGTTATGACACATTATTACATCCCTCGCTCTGATATAAGCTGTGCTTTACACTGACTCACCCTGGATTCCTACAGTTTGGTGTTTATTGTGGTCCGTCCCCTGGAGCATGTTTAGAATATGACGTGGTCCCTAATGGGGTGTGGTTTGTGCTGTGACATGTGGTGACATGTTGGTGACGTGATTGGATAACGAGGGTTTGTCGCTACATGAGTTACAGTTACTCTTTAATATATGTTTGTTTTCTCAATACTTTGTTTAAGTCACAGTAAGATGATGATATCATCAGGTGACCTCACTCTCTTTTGAAGTACAGCAACCTTTGTGTGCTAGCATATGTAGCATTTAGCTAGTGGCGTCATCGAGTGTCACAATCTTTTGTTTTTTATAGTTATGATGATAATGCTGCATTCACACCGGAAATATTTATTATGATTCTTGGTAATACTGAAGTTTTTTATTATTATTATTTTTATGAACTGCAATGTATTTGTACAAGTTATAAATACTTATTAATTAATGACAGTGTTGTTTGGTGCATGATAAGATTACATGAACAAAAGCATATTAGCAATAAAAAAACTAATAAATGAAGTTAGAATTTATATGGTTGAAATTAATAAAATAATCATTCAGTTTCCTTTGCACATTAATTTATATTTAACTAATAATAATAATAAACTGTCTTTGAAAAAAAAAAATGCTATTTGACAATAATATTTCTTCTCCAACATAATAAACCATAGAGGATAAAATACATTAAACAGGAAGTGATTCCCTGAGAAAAATATATTTATGTATTTTCTGGATGATGTCTCTGGTGTTTTATGGGATTTGATGTGATCCTCCTTTGTATGTCTATCATTTGTAAATATGTCTGTAAATAAAAAAATAGATTGCTCTGAGTTTGTGCGGGAAAAAAGTGTTCTCTCGTTTGGCTCTTATAGCTGGTGACAGCGCCTGCACAGTAGATATATTGTTCTACCGTCTCTGCCTCGTTTAAAGACAAAATAGTTCCTAATGGGACTTTTGGAGTTTGGTTTTTTGAGCAAAAGTAGTGACGCCATTGACGACGACGCCACCGTGACAGAGTCACCGCTCAGGCCTGGTGCTTCTACCATGTGTTGTCTGGAGAGGCAGAACTTTAGCTTGTTTGTTTGTTTCGAAGTGATTTTCTGTTGAAGCGGAGCTGTCGTCAGTTCCTTCATGTGGGCAGAAATACACTAACAGCCAATCAGCTACAGAGGGGCGGACCCAGCGTGCAGAAACAGCCTATCATATCTCTGTACGTCATCGGCAAACAGCCAATCATTCAGCAGCTGTGAAGTTTGGTTGCCATGTTGGAATGTTTTCCAGTGAATATGGTGCCGTGAGTTTAGACTGTGCAGTGAGGAGAGTAGAGGCATCCGTTATGTAGCTGAAACTGTTACCGTTAGTAACGTAATCTACGGTAGTACTGTTGTGTAGAATTTCTAGTATAGTAGGAACTGTTACAATTTGGCACCGTGGGTATCGTGCAACTATAATGAGAACAGCATTAATGTCACCCAATTTCTTCTCAGGGATCAATGTTTACTGAATCTGATCAGGTTTATTGATTACGTTTTGATCAACTTAGTTTAAATTAACCCATCTTCTGTAGCTCTGATCAGATGTTAGAATGTAACATTCCAATAACGTTGCTCCAACTGACTTTTTTTTTTTTTTTTTTTTTTAAAGGATTTTTTGGGCTCTAGTGGCCTTTATATGACAGTTGCTCGACAGGAAAGGGATCAGAGAGAGCAGGGAATGACACGCAGCAAAGGGTCCCAAGCCGGGAATCGAACCTGGGACCGGCTGCAGGTGAGGAACTACAGCCTCCGTACATGGGGCGGGCGCTCAACCCACTGAGCTACACACCACCCCAACTGACTTTTATTTTGAAAACCAGAAGTTCCCACTGAAACGGTTGTACTTGAGGTAGCTAGCTGACTGTGAACGTGTAGCTATGAGTTACAGACAAAAAGAACTAAATTACAACACGGACTGAGTTATTCTTAGTTAAGCAGACACAAGAGTTTAAACCCTGAGCAGTTAAAGATGATTAAAGCTGATCATGTTCTCACGGAGCACCTCTGTGCTACACGAGAAACAGGCAGAGCTTTATAGGCACAGCAAAGTTAAACGGGCACTAGTGGCTCTGTGTTTAGAGGTCAGTGATGATTTGTTGTTTCAGACGGTGTTTGTGGTGATTTAAGATGATTTTAATGCAGCCAGTACAGGAGGGGGGAGGGCAGTGCACCTAATAAGCGGTCCCTGAAAACATTTCTCATTAAAAAATAAAACGTTCTTTGCCCCACGGTGACGCCGTTTCATGCCGATTCTGTCCATTTCTGCATTTAACCGTTTTCATTGGTCGACTCTGTGATTCCATCCACAATTCCGTTATGCAGATTTTATAGGGCCCTAGCCGTCAAAATGTCAGCGTTCCTGATTCACCAGGTTAACCAGCGACGCATTTAACGCCATGAGTTTCACTGTTTTCTTCAGGAGCAACAAATCCTTCGTGGTCCGGTTAAAAAACAATCCGTGTCGTAGAGCTCAGGGTGGTCACACACCGCCATCATTATTTACTCCTCCATGATTGAAACGACCGGTGTCGTGTTGACGTTCTGACATCATCGTCAACAAAGACTCTTATTGGCTTTCTCGCCTGTGCGTCACACGAAACATTTGCTGGAGTTCAATATTTGACCAAAGTCACGGAATATCAGGAGCGCGCGTGCCGCGGCCAACGATCTTACCGCGCGGATCAAACTGTGTCGTCCAACATGAGTTCGCCTCTTACTGCGTCGATCCTATTGACTTTGTACGTAATCTGGTCACGCAAACATTTTGTGACGCGTACGGTGTGAACGCAGCATGTGTGATTTTTCTAGTAGGTTTTCTTTGACTAATCACTTCCATCACTGTATTGAAGTACAGCAACCATTAATGTGCTAGCATACAGTATGTAGCAGTTAGCTTGTTGTGTTAAAACGTGTCGATAATCTTATTTTTTTAAAGTAATGATGATAATCCTGTTTTGGTTCTAAAAGGGATTTTTTCTGGTTTTCTTTGGCTAATCAATAAAAGCTACCAGGGTAGCTAGCACGACTCAGCAAAAGCCACGAGCAGTGTTGCCAGGTTGGACAGTTTCCCATTTTTTGTGTGAA
>NC_041056.1:154094-156594 GCF_900634775.1 Gouania willdenowi | reverse complement strand
TCTAAGAAATATATAGTAATAGCTGCTGTAATTAAATTCAAATGTGGGAGCAAAGGTCACATGTATTGAAATATATTAATTTATCTGTGCTTGTTAGGAATGCATTTAGATTGATTCATTCATTATTTCCTGCTTCAGGTGAACCTGGTGCTATGGTTTCTTCCACACTCAAACTGGGAATCTCCATCCTCAACGGAGGCAACAGCGACGTGCAGCAGGTAAAGTTTGGCGTTCGAAGGGTTGCCATGGAGACGTTAGGAGAGAGTTCTGTTTGATGTTGTTTTGGTGTTTTGCAGAGAATGCTGGACTACCTGAAGGACAAAAGGACGTGGGATTCTTTCCTCAGCGTTCAGGCTACTGATGCAGGACCTGCAGGTCCATCACACTCCATTTCATACATGCTCACTCTGTACTTTATGTTTGAAAAGCGGACTTTCACGGTGCATCCTGAACTCCTGTCATCAAGCGTTTTGGACTTGAACGCATTTTGAGAGACAAAACAAGGCGAGGGTCTAGGGATGTTTCAGGGAGGGGACGAGTGAGTACGACACACACACACACACAGATTTAACTTTTACATTTAACATTTACAGTTAACATAACATTTAACATTACATTTAACATTGAATAACATTTAACTAATTTAACATTTACATTAAAGGACAGTAATGTACATTAATTGAACATTTAACATTAATGGAACATTTACATTGTAACATTTTACATGAACATTTAACATTTACATGTAACATTTACATTGAACAGTTACATTGAACATTTAACATTAACATTTACATTTAACATTTAACATTTACATTACTTACATTACATTTAACATTTACATTTACATTCACATTTACATTTAACATTTACATTCAAATGGAACATTTAGATTTAATATTTAAGATTTTGATTTAATGTTAATATTTTATGTTTTTACAAGAAAGAAAATCTCAAATTTCATAAAAATTGCTATTTGTTTTGTAAATGTGTTTTTTTGCTAAATGTTTATTTTAGCATAAGCAACAATCTGCGCCTCATACACACACACATGCACACTTAGGTTGGTGGTATCATCTGACCATGTACTTCCTGTGTAAAGTGTGTGTTTGCATTGGTGTGTGTGCTCGTTGGTGATGCAGGTACGGCGTGTGTTTCCTGAGCATTTTGACATGTTGACTGTTGACGTATGAATCTATCCACTCACAGCCATGTGGAGATTTCTGGACTCACCTCGTCTCTCTTTGTTCTTCTTCTCTCCCTTCGATCGTTTACACTCTTGGGCTCCTCCCTGATCTCACGGTTCAGATAAGAAGCTAGAACGTGGTAAATGTGGTTTACTCTCTTTTATTCCTCCTCCTTCCTGTCCTCTTCCTGTCCTCTTCCTGTTCTCTTCCTGTTCTCTTCCTGTTCTCTTCCTGTCTCTCGTTTCCCCTTGCAGACATTTTTCTTGCTGTGAACTAAAGTTGTGTATTTCATTTCACACTCAAGGACTCCGTGTGGTGGAGCTTCACAGTCACCGCCTCTAACTCGACTAAAATGGAAAAGATGCAGCGATACAACGCTCACTGTATCGCTGCATCTTTCCCTTTTGAAGTGAATGTAAAGTTTCATAATCACAGATCTACTGTAACTGCAACCATACCTTGTTATTCTCAGCCTTTCTAAAAGTCAATCGTAAAAAATGAAATGCGATGCAAGGGGGTAAAAAAACGAGTCTCTCTGTCTCTCGTTATAAGACTTCAGTCACTAGTTTACATGGTGGCCAGTTTAACCAAAACACCCAATGTCTCTAGTTGTGTCTCCATTACAGAATTTTGCAAAACAAAAGCGATATTTCTAAACAACGTTGATCGTCTTTCCTTTAAAGGTTGTTTTGGACAGGAGTCTCGTAACTCACATAAAAACTTCTCCAGGTTTTCTCTGAGAGATGTGGTCATGTGACCAGGTACGTCATGTGACGTGTAATTGTGGAAAAAGTGTTTCCATTGCACTTTTGCAATAAACGTCTGAATCCTCATGAAAGCATAAAAACATTTTTTGAGATATTTGAGTGTTTTTTCGACATTTTTGTTGCGCTAATTATGTTTTGCTCATTTCCAACGTAATTGAGACGCTGCTTCGTCTCCTTTGATTCTGCCTTCGTCTCCTACTCCAACAATAACTGCAGCCATCCGCAGGTAAAGCTGTGACAGTTAACGCCTCCCTAGCTTTGTTTCCATTACAAATTTTTGTAAAATAAAAGCGATATTTCTGAATAACTGCGCTTTGAACGTCATCAAACACTTAATTAGCATTAGCTTAGCTTATCATTAACCTAGCATTAACATTAACCTAGCATTAGCTTAGCATTAACATAGCATTAGTATTAGCATTAGCTAGCATTACCCCAGCATTGGTATTAGCATTAGCTAGCATTAACCTAGCATTAACATCATCATTAACATAACATTTTCATAGCATTATCATTAACTTAGCATTAGTTTAGCATTAACATAGC